>NC_084634.1:42172992-42237992 GCF_033978795.1 Nerophis ophidion
TATCCCACCTCGTAGTCCTATCCCACTTAGTAGTCCTATCCCACATAGTAGTCATATCCCACTTAGTAGTCCTATCCCACCTCGTAGTCCTATCCCACTTAGTAGTCCTATCCCACCTCGTAGTCCTATCCCACTTAGTAGTCCTATCCCACATAGTAGTCGTATCCCACTTAGTAGTCCTATCCCACATAGTAGTCCTATCCCACATAGTAGTCGTATCCCACTTAGTAGTCCTATCCCACCTCGTTGTCCTATCCCACATAGTAGTCCTATCCCACTTAGTAGTCCTATCCCACCTCGTAGTCCTATCCCACTTAGTAGTCCTATCCCACATAGTAGTCGTATCCCACTTAGTAGTCCTATCCCACATAGTAGTCCTATCCCACTTAGTAGTCCTATCCCACCTCGTTGTCCTATCCCACATAGTAGTCCTATCCCACTTAGTAGTCCTATCCCACCTCGTTGTCCTATCCCACCTCGTTGTCCTATCCCACATAGTAGTCCTATCCCACTTAGTAGTCCTATCCCACCTCGTTGTCCTATCCCACATAGTAGTCCTATCCCACTTAGTAGTCCTATCCCACCTCGTTGTCCTATCCCACATAGTAGTCCTATCCCACTTAGTAGTCCTATCCCACCTCGTAGTCCTATCCCACTTAGTAGTCCTATCCCACATAGTAGTCCTATCCCACATAGTAGTCGTATCCCACTTAGTAGTCCTATCCCACATAGTAGTCCTATCCCACATAGTAGTCCTATCCCACTTAGTAGTCCTATCCCACCTCGTTGTCCTATCCCACATAGTAGTCGTATCCCACTTAGTAGTCCTATCCCACATAGTAGTCCTATCCCACATAGTAGTCCTATCCCACTTAGTAGTCCTATCCCACCTCGTTGTCCTATCCCACATAGTAGTCCTATCCCACTTAGTAGTCCTATCCCACCTCGTAGTCCTATCCCACTTAGTAGTCCTATCCCACTTAGTAGTCCTATCCCACTTAGTAGTCCTATCCCACCTCGTAGTCCTATCCCACTTAGTAGTCCTATCCCACATAGTAGTCGTATCCCACTTAGTAGTCCTATCCCACTTAGTAGTCCTATCCCACATAGTAGTCCTATCCCACATAGTAGTCCTATCCCACATAGTAGTCCTATCCCACATAGTAGTCCTATCCCACCTGACTGCTGTAGTTTTGCTAGCAGTAGACAAGAGTCCCCAGTGTTTTTGGGGTGCGTACCCTGAAAAAAAAGCCATCCCACACGGCGAGAAGCTGCCAACTTTGCACTTCAAGCAGCAGCCAACAGTGTGAGACACTTTCTGGGTGGCTGAGGTGGAACTCCAGCTGCATGACAGCCTTTCTGTCCTGTCTCATCTTAGTCCTCTTTGTTTCTCAAACTCACCTCCTCTGCCGTCTGTCCTTCAGGTGCTTAGAAAAGTAGTCAATCCTTTAAGAAGAACTTAGTGTCATGTCACTGTTTGCAGACTTAGTGTCATGTCACTGTTTGCAGACTTAGTGTCATGTCACTGTTTGCAGACTTAGTGTGATGTCACTGTTTGCAGACTTAGTGTCATGTCACTGTTTGCAGACTTAGTGTGATGTCACTGTTTGCAGACTTAGTGTCATGTCACTGTTTGCAGACTTAGTGTCATGTCACTGTTTGCAGACTTAGTGTGATGTCACTGTTTGCAGACTTAGTGTGATGTCACTGTTTGCAGACTTAGTGTGATGTCACTGTTTGCAGACTTAGTGTGATGTCACTGTTTGCAGACTTAGTGTCATGTCACTGTTTGCAGACTTAGTGTCATGTCACTGTTTGCAGACTTAGTGTCATGTCACTGTTTGCAGACTTAGTGTCATGTCACTGTTTGCAGACTTAGTGTGATGTCACTGTTTGCAGACTTAGTGTCATGTCACTGTTTGCAGACTTAGTGTGATGTCACTGTTTGCAGACTTAGTGTCATGTCACTGTTTGCAGACTTAGTGTCATGTCACTGTTTGCAGACTTAGTGTGATGTCACTGTTTGCAGACTTAGTGTCATGTCACTGTTTGCAGACTTAGTGTCATGTCACTGTTTGCAGACTTAGTGTGATGTCACTGTTTGCAGACTTAGTGTGATGTCACTGTTTGCAGACTTAGTGTGATGTCACTGTTTGCAGACTTAGTGTCATGTCACTGTTTGCAGACTTAGTGTCATGTCACTGTTTGCAGACTTAGTGTCATGTCACTGTTTGCAGACTTAGTGTCATGTCACTGTTTGCAGACTTAGTGTGATGTCACTGTTTGCAGACTTAGTGTGATGTCACTGTTTGCAGACTTAGTGTCATGTCACTGTTTGCAGACTTAGTGTGATGTCACTGTTTGCAGACTTAGTGTGATGTCACTGTTTGCAGACTTAGTGTGATGTCACTGTTTGCAGACTTAGTGTGATGTCACTGTTTGCAGACTTAGTGTCATGTCACTGTTTGCAGACTTAGTGTCATGTCACTGTTTGCAGACTTAGTGTCATGTCACTGTTTGCAGACTTAGTGTGATGTCACTGTTTGCAGACTTAGTGTGATGTCACTGTTTGCAGACTTAGTGTGATGTCACTGTTTGCAGACTTAGTGTGATGTCACTGTTTGCAGACTTAGTGTCATGTCACTGTTTGCAGACTTAGTGTCATGTCACTGTTTGCAGACTTAGTGTGATGTCACTGTTTGCAGACTTAGTGTGATGTCACTGTTTGCAGACTTAGTGTCATGTCACTGTTTTCAGACTTAGTGTGATGTCACTGTTTGCAGACTTAGTGTGATGTCACTGTTTGCAGACTTAGTGTCATGTCACTGTTTGCAGACTTAGTGTCATGTCACTGTTTGCAGACTTAGTGTGATGTCACTGTTTGCAGACTTAGTGTGATGTCACTGTTTGCAGACTTAGTGTGATGTCACTGTTTGCAGACTTAGTGTGATGTCACTGTTTGCAGACTTAGTGTGATGTCACTGTTTGCAGACTTAGTGTGATGTCACTGTTTGCAGACTTAGTGTCATGTCACTGTTTGCAGACTTAGTGTGATGTCACTGTTTGCAGACTTAGTGTGATGTCACTGTTTGCAGACTTAGTGTGATGTCACTGTTTGCAGACTTAGTGTGATGTCACTGTTTGCAGACTTAGTGTGATGTCACTGTTTGCAGACTTAGTGTCATGTCACTGTTTGCAGACTTAGTGTCATGTCACTGTTTGCAGACTTAGTGTCATGTCACTGTTTGCAGACTTAGTGTGATGTCACTGTTTGCAGACTTAGTGTCATGTCACTGTTTGCAGACTTAGTGTGATGTCACTGTTTGCAGACTTAGTGTCATGTCACTGTTTGCAGACTTAGTGTGATGTCACTGTTTGCAGACTTAGTGTCATGTCACTGTTTGCAGACTTAGTGTGATGTCACTGTTTGCAGACTTAGTGTCATGTCACTGTTTGCAGACTTAGTGTCATGTCACTGTTTGCAGACTTAGTGTCATGTCACTGTTTGCAGACTTAGTGTCATGTCACTGTTTGCAGACTTAGTGTGATGTCACTGTTTGCAGACTTAGTGTGATGTCACTGTTTGCAGACTTAGTGTCATGTCACTGTTTGCAGACTTAGTGTGATGTCACTGTTTGCAGACTTAGTGTCATGTCACTGTTTGCAGACTTAGTGTGATGTCACTGTTTGCAGACTTAGTGTCATGTCACTGTTTGCAGACTTAGTGTGATGTCACTGTTTGCAGACTTAGTGTGATGTCACTGTTTGCAGACTTAGTGTGATGTCACTGTTTGCAGACTTAGTGTGATGTCACTGTTTGCAGACTTAGTGTCATGTCACTGTTTGCAGACTTAGTGTGATGTCACTGTTTGCAGACTTAGTGTGATGTCACTGTTTGCAGACTTAGTGTGATGTCACTGTTTGCAGACTTAGTGTCATGTCACTGTTTGCAGACTTAGTGTGATGTCACTGTTTGCAGACTTAGTGTGATGTCACTGTTTGCAGACTTAGTGTGATGTCACTGTTTGCAGACTTAGTGTCATGTCACTGTTTGCAGACTTAGTGTGATGTCACTGTTTGCAGACTTAGTGTGATGTCACTGTTTGCAGACTTAGTGTCATGTCACTGTTTGCAGACTTAGTGTGATGTCACTGTTTGCAGACTTAGTGTCATGTCACTGTTTGCAGACTTAGTGTGATGTCACTGTTTGCAGACTTAGTGTCATGTCACTGTTTGCAGACTTAGTGTGATGTCACTGTTTGCAGACTTAGTGTGATGTCACTGTTTGCAGACTTAGTGTGATGTCACTGTTTGCAGACTTAGTGTGATGTCACTGTTTGCAGACTTAGTGTGATGTCACTGTTTGCAGACTTAGTGTGATGTCATTGTTTGCAGACTTAGTGTGATGTCACTGTTTGCAGACTTAGTGTGATGTCACTGTTTGCAGACTTAGTGTGATGTCACTGTTTGCAGACTTAGTGTGATGTCACTGTTTGCAGACTTAGTGTCATGTCACTGTTTGCAGACTTAGTGTGATGTCACTGTTTGCAGACTTAGTGTCATGTCACTGTTTGCAGACTTAGTGTGATGTCACTGTTTGCAGACTTAGTGTGATGTCACTGTTTGCAGACTTAGTGTGATGTCACTGTTTGCAGACTTAGTGTGATGTCTTTGTTTGCAGACTTAGTGTGATGTCACTGTTTGCAGACTTAGTGTGATGTCACTGTTTGCAGACTTAGTGTGATGTCACTGTTTGCAGACTTAGTGTGATGTCACTGTTTGCAGACTTAGTGTCATGTCACTGTTTGCAGACTTAGTGTGATGTCACTGTTTGCAGACTTAGTGTGATGTCACTGTTTGCAGACTTAGTGTGATGTCACTGTTTGCAGACTTAGTGTGATGTCACTGTTTGCAGACTTAGTGTCATGTCACTGTTTGCAGACTTAGTGTGATGTCACTGTTTGCAGACTTAGTGTGATGTCACTGTTTGCAGACTTAGTGTGATGTCTTTGTTTGCAGACTTAGTGTGATGTCACTGTTTGCAGACTTAGTGTGATGTCACTGTTTGCAGACTTAGTGTGATGTCACTGTTTGCAGACTTAGTGTCATGTCACTGTTTGCAGACTTAGTGTGATGTCACTGTTTGCAGACTTAGTGTCATGTCACTGTTTGCAGACTTAGTGTGATGTCACTGTTTGCAGACTTAGTGTCATGTCACTGTTTGCAGACTTAGTGTGATGTCACTGTTTGCAGACTTAGTGTGATGTCACTGTTTGCAGACTTAGTGTGATGTCACTGTTTGCAGACTTAGTGTGATGTCTTTGTTTGCAGACTTAGTGTGATGTCATTGTTTGCAGACTTAGTGTGATGTCACTGTTTGCAGACTTAGTGTGATGTCACTGTTTGCAGACTTAGTGTGATGTCTTTGTTTGCAGACTTAGTGTGATGTCATTGTTTGCAGACTTAGTGTGATGTCACTGTTTGCAGACTTAGTGTGATGTCACTGTTTGCAGACTTAGTGTCATGTCACTGTTTGCAGACTTAGTGTCATGTCACTGTTTGCAGACTTAGTGTGATGTCACTGTTTGCAGACTTAGTGTCATGTCACTGTTTGCAGACTTAGTGTGATGTCACTGTTTGCAGACTTAGTGTGATGTCACTGTTTGCAGACTTAGTGTCATGTCACTGTTTGCAGACTTAGTGTGATGTCACTGTTTGCAGACTTAGTGTGATGTCACTGTTTGCAGACTTAGTGTGATGTCACTGTTTGCAGACTTAGTGTCATGTCACTGTTTGCAGACTTAGTGTGATGTCACTGTTTGCAGACTTAGTGTCATGTCACTGTTTGCAGACTTAGTGTGATGTCACTGTTTGCAGACTTAGTGTGATGTCACTGTTTGCAGACTTAGTGTGATGTCACTGTTTGCAGACTTAGTGTGATGTCACTGTTTGCAGACTTAGTGTGATGTCACTGTTTGCAGACTTAGTGTCATGTCACTGTTTGCAGACTTAGTGTGATGTCACTGTTTGCAGACTTAGTGTGATGTCACTGTTTGCAGACTTAGTGTCATGTCACTGTTTGCAGACTTAGTGTGATGTCACTGTTTGCAGACTTAGTGTGATGTCACTGTTTGCAGACTTAGTGTGATGTCACTGTTTGCAGACTTAGTGTGATGTCACTGTTTGCAGACCAAGAAATGGCAAGCAGAAGAAAACTAATAGCATTTCAGCTCTTGTATATCCATCCATTTTTCTACCGCTTATTCCCTTTTGGGGGTTAGGGGGGGGGGGGCGCTGGTGCCTATCTCGGCTGCAATCAGGCGGAAGGCGGGGTACATCCTGGACAAGTTGCCACCTCATCACAGTGTTGTATATCCAATACAAATACACATATATATTTGTTTATGGAGCGCAGTCTTTTCACAATTAGAAATCTGTCCTCATTTGGCAAATAAGTGCACTCCACACACTAAAGAATGTTGCCTTAAAAAATAACCCAAATGCTGCTTCAGAAAAAGGAAGAAACCCTTCTTGGACTTCTTTTAACTCGACATTTTGGGGGAATTTGTTCAGCGCAACTTTTGCGTTGAATTATTTCAGCCAAAAGTTGAGTTATGATAACTTAAAGTTGGCTTGTTCCCAACCTAACTATTGGCTTGAATTCTTTCAGCCAAAACCAATGTTGAGTGATTGTAAATCTTCTTAATGACATTCATCCACAATAAAAGGCCCTGCAATAAAAAAGTCACTTTTTAATGAAATAAAAGTACTTTGCCCCAAAATGCATTACTGCTTGAAAAACAAGACACAAATGGTTGATAGATTTGAAACCCCAGAAATGTAGTTGACATAGTAGCCGAATAACCCAAAAAATTGATAACTATTCATAAAAGTAACTCCAAAATGGAATGCAACTCATAAGTGGGGTTATGAAAAGAGCCCAGTTTGTATTTTTCAGTGTGTAACAATCTGTCTCCGTCCATCATTGACTGCACAAAACATTTGACTGCTGTTTGTATTTTTCAGTGTGTAACAATCAAGAAACAAAAAGAAACAAGGGAAAATGGAGTCCACGTGGACACGGAGTTGCCAAGTCTGGATAAAACTACAGGGCACGCCTGGAGAAGCAAAGGTTCTAGTAATCAGAGAAATGGGGGAGCTTGAAAAGTACAAATGATGAAACCAGAAATCATGTTGCCAACTTGGTAATTGGATGTTAATATAACAGCAAATGAATGAGTGAAATATGAACTCTGCACTATGTTTGAAAACCATATAGACCCTGAAAAAAATGTCTTCAGTGGCATAGCAATGAATTGCAAATATTATACAGATGAACAATATAATGAGAGTACACAAGTCACCAATTAACAATTATACATATTAATAGTAGAAGTCTGTCTGCAAACTTTCACCATATAAAGGAATATTTAAGTCAATTTGTAAAACCTTTTAGCATTATATAGCAATATCAGAAACTTGGATAACTCAAGAAATAAGTGTAGATTTTGGTCTGAATGGATATGAATTTGTGCATTTGGATAGAATAGATAAAAAGGGAGGAGGAGTAGCACTCTATATTGATAAAAATCTAAACTTTATTAAAGTTGAAAATATGACATCTATCATTGAACAAGTAATGGAATGTATAACGGTAGAGATTATAAGAGAAGGAAGAAAAATTATCCTAGTTAGTTGTATATATAGAACTCCGGGATCCAAAATAGAAACCTTCACCAAAGCTATGGAAGGATTATTTTATAAATTGAATAACATTTATTAGTGGAGACTTTAACATTGACTTAATACATTCAAGTAGCAATAAAGAAACAGCTGAATTTATAGACACAATGCACAGTATGAGTTTGATATCTTTGATAAATAAAGCAACAAGAATCACATCACATAGTGCCACCCTAATTGACAATATATTTACTAATATATTGGATGACAACCTAATATAATATATAATTGACAATATATTTACCAATATAATGGAGGACAACCTAATATAATATATAATTGACAATATATTTACCAATATAATGGATGACAACCTAATATGTGGAATCTTGATAAATCTTGATCAATGATATAAGTGATCATCTCCCAGTCTTTGTGGTCTACAACTGTGCCAGTAAAATTAAAATTAAGAATGAATGTGAAACTGTCTATAAAAGAATCATAACAGAGAAGTTTTGCTCAACAAATTTAAGAATGAACTACAAAAGCAAAATTGGAATACTATTTATGATAAAAAAAGAAGTTAATACAGCTTATGAAGAATTCTTAAACACATTTAAAATACTATATGATGGAAATTGTCCAGTAGTAAATTATAAAAGGAAGTCAAAGTACGGCCAGTTTAAACCGTGGATGACTAAAGGACTCCAAAATGCCTGTAAAAAAAAGAATATTTTATATAAGGAATTTATAAAAAATAGAACTTTAGTAAATGAAAATAAATATAAAAAATATAAAAATAAACTAATCAATATAATCAGAATGTGTAAAAAAGATTATTATATAACTAAACTGGAATATAACAAGAATAATATAAGAGGTGTATGGAAAATATGAAATGGTATTATTAGAAATAAAAATGATGATAATCAATACCCACCATACTTTATGGAAAATAACAACATGATTAAGGATAAGGAGCTGATAGTAAATACATTTAATGATTATTTTATAAATATTGGACCCAAACTAGCAGAAGAGATAAAGGTAGAAGGGACAAAAATAGATGCAGCAGATTATATCAACCCAAACCCTAAAACAATGTTTTTAAAACCAGTAGTAGAAAGAGAAATCAGGGACATAGTCAAAAGTTTTAAGAACAAAACAAGCAAAGATGTGGATGATATGGACATGCAAACTTTAAAGTATGTGATAGATGGAATTAGTGCTCCATTAGCGTATCTATTTAACCTTTCATTTGAAATGGGAGTATTTCCTCAACTCATGAAAATTGCAAAAGTTGTTCCTATTCACAAAGCGGGAGACGGACACTTATTCACAAACTACAGACCAATCTCAATATTACCACACTTCTCCAAAATATTACAACAAATATTTAGAAATAGATTCGATGGCTTTGTAGAAGAAAATGAATTATTGACAGACAGGCAGTATGGTTTCAGGAATAATCCATCAACAGCACAAGCATTAACAGATTTAATTGAAGAAATAACTGATAGTATTGATAAAAATAAATATACAATAGGAGTATTCTTAGATCTTAAGAAGGCTTTTGATACAGTAGACCATCCATCCATCCATCCATCTTCTACCGCTTATTCCCTTTTGGGGTCGCGGAGGGCGCTGGCGCCTATCTCAGCTACAATCAGGCGGAAGGCGGGGTACACTCTGGACAAGTCGCCACCTCATCGCATAGTATTCTTATTAGAAAAATGGAAAAATATGGTTTTAGGGGTATTGTTCTTGAATGGATCAAAAGTTATTCATCTGATAGAAAGCAGTTTGTAGAGATATCATGTTGGTTAAATATTAAATGTGGGGTACCACAGGGGTCAGTCTTAGGGCCCAACATGTTCATCATGTATATAAATGATATTTGTCAAGTAACTACAAACCTTAAATATGTGTTATTTGCGGATGACACCAATGTACTCTGTTCTGATGTGGACTTGCTGCAGCTCCTGAGGACCGTCACCATGGAGATGTGTCAACTAAAAAAAATGCTTTGATGCTAATGAATTATCATTAAAGCTAAATAAAACTAACTTTATGTTATTTGGAAATAAGAGAAATGATAAAGATGTAAAATTATATATAGACAATGTTAGTATAGAAAGAGTAAACAAAATCCAATTTTTGGGTGTGATCTTGGACCACAGGATCTGCTGGAAGTCACACATGACATACATCAAAGGGAAGTTGGCCAGAAGTATTGCTGTCCTGGGTAAAACAAGGCAAACAACAACACACACTCTTTATTGTACACTTGTTTTACCATATTTGAGTTACAGTCTAGAAGTTTGGGGAAATACATACAGGACGGACATCCAACCACTATTCATAATGCAAAAAAGGGCCACCAGACTGATACATAACACAGGACCCCGAGAACACACTAATGGATTATGCATAAAAACATTTGATTTAAAACTACCAGATGTCATCCAACTCAAGACTGCCCAAATGATTTATAAAGCAAGTAAAGATTGACTTCCAACAAAGAAGATTGTTACAGAGAGAAGGGAATTATCATTTAAGAGGAGAACTACTTTTTAAGATCCAATATTGTAGAACAACGCAGAAACGAATGAGTATAACAATAGCAGGGGTTAAAATATGGAACTGTTTAAAGGATGAAATAAAACACAGCACCAACATAAACCAGTTTAAAAAGCTTTTTAAATCATTTATCATTAGTAAATATAAGAAACATTGTTTTAGAAAGACAATAATATGTATATAAATACAATTTATGATTTCATAATTATACATATAGGTTATATTAAAATGTATATATTACCACTTTATATGGAATTTAAATAAATAGTGTATATATAATATATATATATATATAAGTGTACAAATGTATATGTTTGATTTAAATGTTAAACTGTGTATATGAGACGTGTGCTACATATATGTTGCTTATATATTGTTTCAAAAGAAAAAAGTAATATAAGTGAAGCATGTTTTAGATTTGATATATTTTGGACCTTGTTCTTGTTGTGATGGGCTAGGTTTATATAAGCCTTGTGATGGGCTAGGTTTATATAAGCCTTGTGATGGACTAGGTTTATATAAGCCTTGTGATGGGCTAGGTTTATATAAGCCTTGTGATGGGCTAGGTTTATATAAGCCTTGTGATGGGCTAGGTTTATATAAGCCTTGTGATGGGCTAGGTTTATATAAGCCTTGTGGTGGGCTAGGTTTATATAAGCCTTGCTTCAACCTACACCCTTTCGGCTCAATCATTGCTCAAATGAGTGGGGTTTTTTTTTTCTTTTCTTTTCTTGTTGTTGTTCTTTGTTTTATGTGAAGATCTGTCTCCGTCCATCATTGACTGCACCAAACATTTGACTGGTGTTTTTATTTTTCAGTGTGTAACAATCTGTCTCCGTCCATCATTGACTGCACAAAAGATTTGGTGTTTAGTTGTGAGTGTGAAGACGTTGAAGGCTGTAGTGACGTGCGATACCGCTGCTTTTCTTTCTGCTGCCATAGCGCCTCAAAATCCGGCTGGCATCAGCAAAAGCGATCCCATACATTGTGCTGATATACCTAAGGTGTCTGCTGAAATGTTTACAAGTTGTTGTACTTTCAAATAATATCTCCGTTTAAAAAAACAACAGGAAGAATGTAAGAAAAAAAAAGCAGAACATTGGAATTTAATGACGAAAAGCTGACCTTTTGAAACTGATAATATTGTAAGACAAAGTTCCAGATGTATATAATAGCTGTTTTTAGCATGCCAAATTAAAACATATCTAAATGTCCCCCAAACTTGACTTTTCAGTATGCGGCCCCTGCTGCAAAAATATTACAAGCTTATATAATATTGGTTTTTTTTTAAAACAATAATAATAAGGATATATTTGATCTGTATTGCACTTAACATTTGAATAGCAAATAAAAGCATTAACACAAGAAGGTAAAAAAAAAAAGAACTGTTTTAAAATGAGCTATATGCTTTTTTTCAATGTCAGAAAAAAGGGCAAAAGATGGAAATGTAATAAGAAAACTCATAATTAATAATATATTTTCTCACTTTCTTTTATTTTGTAAATTCCCCCAAAAATACCAATATGGCCCCACAATTGACTTCTCAGTATGTGGCCCCTGGTGGGGAAACAACCCTCATCTAAAATATTACAAGCTTATATCATATCATTTCAAAAAAGAGCAAACAAATGGTAATGTAATGACGAAAAGCTGAAATGTTCTCACTCATAATTAAGAATATATTTAGTCACAAAACTATCAATATGGCCCCCATACTTGACTTTTCAGTATGTGGCCCCTAGTGGACAACATTTGGACACCCTGAACTCAAATATTACAAGCTTATATAATATTTGGAAAAAGGGCAAAAAGATGGTCATGTAATGAGAACAAACTTATATGTTCTAACTATATATATATATATTATTATTATTATTTTTTGGACTCCAAAACTCCTTTGTCCCACACTATTAGACTGCACAATTCCTCTCTGGGGGACACAAAACAATAACAGTGAAATATGTTTTCATAACATGCTCACTACTGCCTACTTTCTCTTCTTATATTCCTATTTTACTGTTATATGTTTTATTCCCATTGTTGCTTTTTATTGTTATTCTTATTGTAATATTTCCATTTAAACCCCCATTATTTACTTGTTACTTTTTTAAATTGATCTCAACTCTGTAAACTGCTGCTGGAATTTGAAATTTCCTGAAGGAATCAATAAAATACTATCCATCCATTTAATAATTATTAATAGTATATATATATATATATATATATATATATATATATTAATATAGTCACCTTCTTTTTTATTCTATAAAAAAAAAAAAAAACTATCAAAATGGTTGCCATACTTGACTTTTCAGTGTTGGACTGCCCTGATTATAAAAACGCTCAAAATAAAAACAAAATATACTTCAAATTTAAAAAAAGTTCAGTGAGTTAGTTGGAATAATTCTAGCTTATGAATGAATTTTAAAAATGCCAACAACCACAAACTGTTATATGTGAAACTGAACAATCATTTGTTGGACACACTTAATTATGCAGTTACACTATTATTATTATATTCTTACATGGGGAAAATAACAGCATTAAAAATGTCAGGGAAAAAAAGTTGAAATGATCTAACTAATAATTGATAAGAAAAAATATACTTAGTCACTTATGATATCCATTTTTAGCTTTTTTTTTCAATGAAAAAATGTCAAAAGGACTTCTCAGTATGGGGCCCTTGGTGGAAAAAGTTTGGACACCCCTGAACCAAAGTATCCAAAATATCCATATTCATATTTGAGAATCGATATTTTAGGGATCCGGTATTGGCGGTATCAATATTTCCGTATCACTACAAGGCTGCGTTCAAGGCCCGTTGGATTTGTGAGTTTTAACCTTAAGAAGCCACAACACAACATTTTATTCAAATGAAGGAATCAATCAATGTTTATTTATATAGCCCTAAATCACAAGTGTCTCAAAGGGCTGCACAAACCACAACCACAGGAAGGAATCTTCATTTGTGTTTTGTCACTGAAAGAAGGAATATGAATGAGTATTTTCCACTGCAATATTTAGGCCCGTGGTCCAGTGGTGACGTTTTCCTGGCTTGCTTTCTAGGAATTCATTCCAAAAACAAGAATTGTATTGTATGATGTAATATTTGACAACTTACTGGACACTAAATCACAAATATTGAGTTTAAAATGAAAGTGAAAGAGGAAAAATAGGCTTTTCTTTGAGTAAAACACGCTGCCATTTTGCCTGAGAGAGTCACATGACGGTCACATGACAACTCCTCCAAAAGGTGTCCTGTACAAGTCACTTGGTGGCTTCTTACGGGTTGAAGGACAACATTCACAGTCCTTATGTGACACTCATGGTGGGATCTTACGGGTTGAAGGACAACATTCACAGTCCTTATGTGTCACTCATGGTGGGCTCTTACAGGTTGAAGGACAACATTCACAGTCCTTATGTGACACTCATGGTGGGGTCTTACAGGTTGAAGGACAACATTCACAGTCCTTATGTGCCACTCATGGTGGGGTCTTACGGGTTGAAGGACAACATTCACAGTCCTTATGTGACACTCATGGTGGGGTCTTACGGGTTGAAGGACAACATTCACAGTCCTTATGTGACACTCATGGTGGGGTCTTACGGGTTGAAGGACAACATTCACAGTCCTTATGTGACACTCATGGTGGCTTCTTACGGGTTGAAGGACAACATTCACAGTCCTTATGTGTCACTCATGGTGGGCTCTTACAGGTTGAAGGACAACATTCACAGTCCTTATGTGTCACTCATGGTGGGCTCTTACAGGTTGAAGGACAACATTCACAGTCCTTATGTGACACTCATGGTGGGGTCTTACAGGTTGAAGGACAACATTCACAGTCCTTATGTGACACTCATGGTGGGCTCTTACAGGTTGAAGGACAACATTCACAGTCCTTATGTGACACTCATGGTGGGGTCTTACAGGTTGAAGGACAACATCCACAGTCCTTATGTGACACTCATGGTGGGGTCTTACAGGTTGAAGGACAACATTCACAGTCCTTATGTGACACTCATGGTGGGGTCTTACGGGTTGAAGGACAACATTCACAGTCCTTATGTGTCACTCATGGTGGGCTCTTACAGGTTGAAGGACAACATTCACAGTCCTTATGTGACACTCATGGTGGGGTCTTACAGGTTGAAGGACAACATTCACAGTCCTTATGTGACACTAATGGTGGGGTCTTACAGGTTGAAGGACAACATTCACAGTCCTTATGTGCCACTCATGGTGGGGTCTTACGGGTTGAAGGACAACATTCACAGTCCTTATGTGACACTCATGGTGGGGTCTTACGGGTTGAAGGACAACATTCACAGTCCTTATGTGACACTCATGGTGGGGTCTTACGGGTTGAAGGACAACATTCACAGTCCTTATGTGACACTCATGGTGGCTTCTTACGGGTTGAAGGACAACATTCACAGTCCTTATGTGTCACTCATGGTGGGCTCTTACAGGTTGAAGGACAACATTCACAGTCCTTATGTGTCACTCATGGTGGGCTCTTACAGGTTGAAGGACAACATTCACAGTCCTTATGTGACACTCATGGTGGGGTCTTACAGGTTGAAGGACAACATTCACAGTCCTTATGTGACACTCATGGTGGGCTCTTACAGGTTGAAGGACAACATTCACAGTCCTTATGTGACACTCATGGTGGGGTCTTACAGGTTGAAGGACAACATCCACAGTCCTTATGTGACACTCATGGTGGGGTCTTACAGGTTGAAGGACAACATCCACAGTCCTTATGTGACACTCATGGTGGCTTCTTACGGGTTGAAGGACAACATTCACAGTCCTTATGTGACACTCATGGTGGGGTCTTACAGGTTGAAGGACAACATTCACAGTCCTTATGTGACACTCATGGTGGGGTCTTACAGGTTGAAGGACAACATTCACAGTCCTTATGTGACACTCATGGTGGGGTCTTACAGGTTGAAGGACAACATTCACAGTCCTTATGTGACACTCATGGTGGGCTCTTACAGGTTGAAGGACAACATTCACAGTCCTTATGTGACACTCATGGTGGGGTCTTACAGGTTGAAGGACAACATTCACAGTCCTTATGTGACACTCATGGTGGGCTCTTGCAGGTTGAAGGACAACATTCACAGTCCTTATGTGACACTCATGGTGGGGTCTTACAGGTTGAAGGACAACATTCACAGTCCTTATGTGACACTCATGGTGGGCTCTTACAGGTTGAAGGACAACATTCACAGTCCTTATGTGACACTCATGGTGGGGTCTTACAGGTTGAAGGACAACATTCACAGTCTTTATGTAACACTCATGGTGGGGTCTTACAGGTTGAAGGACAGCATTCACAGTCCTTATGTGACACTCATGGTGGGGTCTTACAGGTTGAAGGACAACATTCACAGTCCTTATGTGACACTCATGGTGGGGTCTTACAGGTTGAAGGACAACATTCACAGTCCTTATGTGACACTCATGGTGGCTTCTTACGGGTTGAAGGACAACATTCACAGTCCTTATGTGACACTCATGGTGGCTTCTTACGGGTTGAAGGACAACATTCACAGTCCTTATGTGACACTCATGGTGGGGTCTTACAGGTTGGAGGACAACATTCACAGTCCTTATGTGACACTCATGGTGGGGTCTTACAGGTTGAAGGACAACATTCACAGTCCTTATGTGACACTCATGGTGGCTTCTTACGGGTTGAAGGACAACATTCACAGTCCTTATGTGACACTCATGGTGGCTTCTTACGGGTTGAAGGACAACATTCACAGTCCTTATGTGACACTCATAGTGGGGTCTTACAGGTTGAAGGATAACATTCACAGTCCTTATGTGACACTCATGGTGGGGTCTTACGGGTTGAAGGACAACATTCACAGTCCTTATGTGACACTCATGTTTTTCTCTGGGGTATTCAAAATCACAAAATAATTCTAGCAAGAGGTGGCTAACAATAAGTCATCTATTCCACCTATAAATGCTCCTTGTACATGACGTGATCTGCATGTCAGCCACATTGTTGCAGGAGCTAACACAGAGGAACTACTTTTCATAACAAAGCGCCGTGATCACACTAAGCACTGCGGCTGTTGACATTCGGAGCCGGTGAGATGCTGCATCGCTTCTGATTTGGTAAGAGTCGATTGGAGATGCTAAATCGCAGCCACGCCTGTGTAGTAGAAGCTGAGCCGAGAAGTTGAAACTTCATTTACACCCCAAAGACATTGCTAGGAAGGCGGGACAATATGCTTCTTTGTTCGCACCGTTTTGTTTTTACTTCAAAGAGGATAATGATGAATTCATTGTCTTTAAAATATAAACACAGTGAGAGCAGACACAGTACAGTAAGTGATTGTTCTATTATGTTTGTATTTCTTGTTTAGTACTTAGCAATATTGCCACATGATGCTTACAGTTGTGTTTCACTACAACTGAGTCTTCCTATTACTCAGCTTATACAATTTGTAGCTCATCCTCAGTATATTCATGCTCAAAAATATCAGGTTCTGGATCATTATTTGTCGCAAAGTAGTCTTTCTTGTCTCTTATGAAGTCTGCCACGATTAATAGTGTTGTTGTTGCTGGAAATAGCCAATGTCAGGGCGGAAATAATCAATGTCCAAAATGCAGTATTAGAAATATTACTACATTTCATACGGTATATACTGTACTTACAGCATATATTTGGGGATTTTTTTAGAGGGCTTTATAGGTGGAATCCATGGAATTGCCACTATCTCCATTGTTAGCCACCTATTGCTAGCCTTAGTTTTTGATGTAGAATGCACAAAGAAGAGAAGTCATGTTCTTGTCTCAAACACATTGGGAAGAATAGTCAAACATCTAAAAAAGTGCAGTTTCCCTTTTAAGGGAATTATATAACATCTTATATATCTGTTTATACAAATATATTTATTAGAAATGCATCATCATGAATCATATTTGTGGCTCATCTGCATTCATGTCATACACTTGATAGAAGAACACCTCACTTTATTTTGCTGCATAGTTGTGTGCTATACACACACACACACACACACACACATACATACATACATATATATATATATATATATATATATGTATGTATATATATATATAAAGAGCTCTTCCAGGGCAAATGAAAGCCAGATTGAGTCTGAAGACGCAGGTGTTTACTGCCTTTTACTTAGTGACTCTTCACACTGGAGTGAAACCAGTGTCACATTGCACACACTAGAAACTAAACTCTGACCAGCAATGGAAGCAATGACATCGTATTTTACTGCAACTGTACAAAATATCATGTAAAGGATGTTTTTTCTGTGATAAAATGATTGAAACTGAAGAAGAATTAAAACAATTCACCTGATTATTCTGCACCTGCTGTCTCGGCCTCTTTTCTTTCCACCCAATTTGTTGTTAATCTTCATTTTTATTTTGCTTATTATGAAGTCAATGAGTCCAATATTAAAGACAGACTGATGTAATATAAAGCATATTGTGATATAAATATTATACACGTAACAATATCATTAAATGTTATGTTTGTTCTATGATGTACGTTGAGCTAACCAATATATATATGGTCAGGTATAGACATGTATATATATATATTAAAGTCAACACTGAAAAATTATCAAAGAAAATGTATTGGTTATTATTGAAAGGCCGTTTGAAGAACATGCAGCAAGTAAGCAGCGGTGAAGGTAAGCAAGTAAGCAGCGGTGAAGGTAAGCAAGTAAGCAGCGGTGAAGGTAAGCAAGTAAGTAAGCAGGTTGGGTTCTGCCTCACATGTCATGATGGAAAACACCAATAATAAAACCAGAAAATAATTATGAATATTTGTTCATTAACCTCCCAGAGTTTTTTCCCATAATATGTTTGACTTGAATCTTGCAAAACGACATATAAAATCAAATAAAAATCCTCAGAATACTTTTAACAATTTTTTTATGAAAACTTTTCGTCACAGTATTGCAACTTTTTTCTAAAAACAATGTTTTTCAAGATAACTTTAACTTTGGTCATGTAAAAGGGAATACTATTTTCTTTTTTTTTTTTAAATGTCTTCTTTTTTCCAAAAAAATTCTACACAATTCATGTAAGATACATTTTTCACACAATACTGGGTTTTTTCTCTAAAAAAAACCCAAACAAAATAGCTGTTCACAATATATTTGACTTTAATCCTGTAAAATGGCATAATATTTGTTTCTGAAACTATTCCGACATACAGTAATTATTGTACGACGAGATTTTTTCCCTCCCAACATTATTCCCACTTGTGTCACGTGTTGGTGGTGACGAAGCCCAAGATGCAGAGATGGCAGGCTTGGTGCAGGAAAACATGATTTCATGTCCAAAATTCAGGCAAAATCCAAAGCAGGAACAGGCAAACTGGAAACAGGGAACAGGAAAGGAGGAAGAAGCTGCAAACAGCTTACAGCTCCAATACTCCAGCCCTGACTGGAGGGTGAGGCAGGTGTAAATAGTGGCCTGATTGGCCAGACTGCCACTCAGGGACAGGTGAGGGAAAAGAGCACTCAAGGAGACGAGCAGGAAACTGATCCAAAAGAAGAGCGCTGACAGGAAATCAAACACAAACACAGAGGAAAAAGTAAAACATAAGCAACGTGTCAGTGACAAGCCTGACAACTTTTTTCTGAAGACGTTTTTTTTTTCATAACATATTTGACTTTAATGTAAAATTACTTCATGTTTCTCTTGTAAGATAATATTTTTTACTCAGGAAATTACAAACAAATTTTGTATGAAAACTTTTTCTCACAATATTGCAACTTTTTTTAATTACTACTTTTTCCTCAATATATTTGACCTTAATCATATAAAATGGTACCGTTTTTCTTAAAAAACTACTTTTTTCTCAAAATATTTTTTCTTAAAGTATTTCTCCACAATTTTTGTAAAACACCTTTTTTACACAATATTGCATTTTTCTAAAAAAGTAGATTTGACATTAATACCATAAAACAGCATAATTTTTTCTTTTCAAAATATTCCAAGATAATTCTTGTACAATGAGAGCTTTTTCCTCACAATATTTCTATGTTTTTCGAAGTAAAGTTATGTCAGAATATATTTGACTTATATTCTTGTAACTTTTCTTCTAAAAAATTGCTCAAAAATTATTATACGCCAATTTTTTCTCACAATATTTCTACTTTTTTCAAAAAGAATGATTACATTTTCCACAATATATTTGATTTCAGTAATAAAAAACGGCATGGTTCTTTTCTTTAAAAACAAAACAAAAACCATACGTTTTTTCTTAAAATATTTCCACACAATTCTTATAATATACATTTTTTCACACAATATTGCGTTTTTCTAAAGAAAAAAAGAATACTTTTTCACAATGTATTTGACATTAATCCTGTAAAATGGCATGTATATCTTTTTGTATATGTTTTATTTTTTTCTGTAAATATTCCGATATAATTATTGTATAATGAGAATATTGTAATTTTGTTTTGTAATTTTTTCTTTCAGAAAATCACAAAACATAATTTTTGGGACATTTTTTCTCAAAATATTGAAACTTTTTTTGTAATTATGACCTTTTCCCCAATCAATTTGACTTCAATCATGTAAAATGGCGTAACTTTTCTTTAAAAAACAAACATGTTTTTGTCCCAAATATTTACAGATAATTCTCATAAAAAAACACGTTTTTCCCACAATATTGCGTTTTTGTAAAAAGACAAAAATAATAATAAAAAAGACAGTACATTTGACGTTAATCCTATAAAATAGCATCTTTCTTTCTTATATTTTTTCCCTCAAAATATTCCGACATAATTATAGTACAATGAGAACTTTTTCTCACAATATTACTAACTTTTTTTCCAAATAAAAAAGGACATTTTTTTATTATCTATTTTACTTTAATATTGTAAATTACATACATTTTGTATCGTATAATATAAACATGTTCTCGGAAAAATACAATTATTGTATGACTTTTTCTTACAATTAAAGCAACTTTTGCCCCAATATATTCGACTTCAATCATGTACAATGGCGTAGTTTTTCTTTAAAAAATATTTGTTTTTAAAATATTTCTACAAAATTCATGCAAAAACAACTTTTTATTATAAAAACATATTTTGTTTACAGTATATTTGGCTTTAGTCCTGTAAATATTCCCCAATAAGTTTTTACAACTTTTTCTCACAATATTACTTCTTTTTTTCTTTTTCTTTTTTAAAACATGTTTTCACGATATATTTGACTTAAGTCATGTAAAGCAACATACTTTTTTATTTGAAAAATCTCAACTTTTTTCTTAAAATATTGACCCAAAATATTTCGACACATTTTTCATAAGATACCTTTTTAATCACAATATTTCATTTTTTCATATTTCACAATATATTTGACTTTAAGTTTGTAAAATGGCATCCTTTTTTTCTTATAAAATTTCAACATTTGTCTTAAAATGTTCCTTGTTCTCACAATGGTACTAACTTTTACTGAATTCTATATGTTTTGTCTTCTAAAATAACAGAAACTTACTAAAGAATATTGTACGACACCATTCTCTCACAATATTGCTACATTAAAAAATAATAACAATAATAATATTTTTCCCCAACATATTTGTCTCCAATCATGCAAAATGTCATAGTTGTTTTTTTAATCAAAAACAAAAAAGTTTTTCTCTTAATATTTTTTGTTAAAAAAAATGTCTACATTATTCTTTAAAAAAAACTTTTTCTGCCCAATATTGCATTCATCCATCCATCCATCCATCCATTCTACCGCTTATTCACTTTGGGGTCACTGGGGGCGCTGGTGCCTATCTCAGCTACAATCGGGCGGAAGCATTTGAAAAAATAAAATATTTCAACAATATATTATACTTTAAACCTGTAAATATGAGGAAAAACAACATTGCAGGACGAGCCAGCAGAAGAAAGTGTGGTCACGTGATGATCGCACTTTGTGGTCACGTGATGACCGCACTATGTGGTCACGTGACCATTGAGTGAAATTGCAGGCAGAAAATCCAAATGTTGTTGTTAAACTCTTTGGGTGTAGAGGGCGATCGTGAGCGAGCAGACATATATCTCTGCAATAGTTAACCAGCGAGGAAGCCAACGTTTTTTTTTAAACTTAATTTAATGTAAACATGGGTACTGTTGTATGTTTTTTGTTGTACGCAAACAAGTTTTCAGATATTTTTTGATCTAATTTCAAATTTAACGGTCTCTTGAATATTTGTATATGAAGTTTACTGCTTCCGTATTTTGTTTGACGATACAATCATCGACCTTTATGTGCTAAGAGCCCGCGCCCGATTGGTCAAAGCGAGATTCCTCTTCTCAGCTCGTCCAATCATCGTCGTTGTTGCATTTGGTTGGGCGCGCTTTGTCCCCGCCCCCCTGGCAGATCTGCTGTGGACATGAGATGACAGAGCGACTTCCGAGCAACCACAAACTTGGCAAGACTCAACCCCGTCAAATATCTCCATCAGACGGAACTACGGTCGGCGGGATTTAAGCCTCTTGGTCAGGCCGCGGACGCCCCGGGAGCAGCGTGAGTTACTAGTCTCTTTCTTCTCAGTGTCTTTGTTATCAACAGGTGCCACCGGAAGTCAGCCAGCTAGCTAGTCCGGTGCCAACATTAGCCGTGCAAGAAGACGACTAGAAGCTTCTATCTTGTCACGTAGAAAGAACACTTTTGGGGGAGAAAAAAAGCTTCATTAGTAGTAATAAGTTACATCCATACTGAAACTGATGAATCAAACACTTCTTTGTATTAACCCTTTGTTAGCTAACCCGAGAAACACCTTTAACCTTCAATGGTCAATGTTCAACGTTTAATGTTCAACGTTTAACGTTCAATGTTCACCGATTAATGTTCAACGTTTAATGTTCATCGTTTCACATTCAATGTTCACTGTTTAATGGTCAACGTTTAACGTTCAATGTTCACTGTTTAATGTTCAACGTTTAACGTTTAATGTTCACTGTTTAATGTTCAATGTTTAACGTTCAATGTTCACTGTTTAATGGTCAACGTTCAATGTTCAACGTTTCATGTTCAACGTTTAACGTTCAATGTTCATTGTTTAATGGTCAATGTTCAACGTTTAACGTTTAATGTTCAATGTTCACCGTTTAATGGTCAATGTTTAATGTTCAACGTTTAACGTTCAATGTTCACTGTTTAATGGTCAACGTTTAATGGTCAATGTTTAATGTTCAACGTTTAACGTTCAATGTTCACTGTTTAATGGTCAATGTTTAACGTTCAATGTTCACTGTTTAATGTTCAACGTTTAACGTTCAATGTTCACTGTTTAATGGTCAATGTTTAACGTTCAATGTTCACTGTTTAATGTTCAACGTTTCACATTCAATGTTCACTGTTTAATGGTCAACGTTTCACATTCAATGTTCACTGTTTAATGTTCAACGTTTAACGTTTAATGTTCACTGTTTAATGTTCAATGTTTAACGTTCAATGTTCACTGTTTAATGGTCAACGTTCAATGTTCAACGTTTCATGTTCAACGTTTAACGTTCAATGTTCATTGTTTAATGGTCAATGTTCAACGTTTAACGTTTAATGTTCAATGTTCACCGTTTAATGGTCAATGTTTAATGTTCAACGTTTAACGTTCAATGTTCACTGTTTAATGGTCAACGTTTAATGGTCAATGTTTAATGTTCAACGTTTAACGTTCAATGTTCACTGTTTAATGGTCAATGTTTAACGTTCAATGTTCACTGTTTAATGTTCAACGTTTAACGTTCAATGTTCACTGTTTAATGGTCAATGTTTAACGTTCAATGTTCACTGTTTAATGTTCAACGTTTCACATTCAATGTTCACTGTTTAATGGTCAACGTTTCACATTCAATGTTCACTGTTTAATGGTCAACGTTAACGTTCAATGTTCACTGTCTAATGTTCAACGTTTAACGTTCAATGTTCACTGTTTAATGTTCAACGTTTAACGTTCAATGTTCACTGTTTAATGGTCAACGTTTAACGTTCAATGTTCACCGATTAATGGTCAACGTTCAATGTTCAACGTTTAATGTTCAACGTTTAATGTTCAACGTTTAACGTTCAATGTTCATCGATTAATGGTCAACGTTCAATGTTCAACGTTTAACGGTCAACATTTAACATTCAATGGTCAACGTTTAATGTTCAACGTTTAATGTTCAACGTTTAACGTTCAATGTTCACTGTTTAATGGTCACCGTTTAACGTTCAATGTTCACCGATTAATGGTCAACGTTCAATGTTCAACGTTTAACGGTCAACATTTAACATTCAATGGTCAACGCTCAATGTTCAACGTTTGATGTTCGTTTAACGTTCAACGTTTAACGTTCAATGTTCAACGTTTAATGGTCAACGTTTAACATTCAATGGTCAACGTTTAATGTTCAACGTTTGATGTTCGTTTAACGTTTAACGTTCAACGTTTAACGTTCAATGTTCAACGTTCAATGTTCACCGATTAATGGTCAATGGTCAACGTTCAATGTTCAACGTTTAACGTTAGATGTTCACCAATTAATGGTCAACGTTCAATGTTCAATGTTAAATGGTCAACGTTTAACGTTCAATGGTCAACGTTCAATGTTCACCGATTATTGGTCAACGTTGTATGTTCAACGTTTAATGGTCAACGTTTAACGTTCAATTTTCAAGGTTTAATGTTCAACGTTTAATGTTCAATGTTTAACGTTCAATGTTTAACGTTCAATGTTCACCGTTCAATGTTTAACGTTTAACGTTCAATGTTTAACGTTCAATGTTCACCGTTTAATGTTTAACGTTCAATGGTCACCGATTAATGGTCAACGTTCAATGGTCAACGTTTAATGTTCAACGTTCAATGTTCAAAGTTCAATGTTCAAAGGCCTACTGAAAGCCACTACTAGCCACCACGCAGTCTGATAGTTTATATATCAATGACGAAATATTAACATTGCAACACATGCCAATACGGCCGCTTTACTTTACTAAATTGCAATTTGAAATTTCGGGCAAGGTATCCTGTTGAAAACGTCAGTGTGATGACGCGTATGATGACGTGTGCGCGTGACGTCTCGGGTTGTAGCGGACATATTTTTCCAGTTCGATCCCAGCTATAAGTAGTCTGCAATAATCACATATTTACACAGTATTCTGGACATCTGTGTTGCTGAATCTTTTGCAATTTGTTCAATTAATAATGGAGACTACAAAGAAGAAAGCAGTTGGTGGAAACAGGGTGTATTGCAGCCGGCTGTAGCAACACAAACACAGCCGGTGTTTCTTTGTTTACATTCCTTAAAGATGACGGTGAAGCTTTAATATGGAACAGAGCGGTCAAGCGAACATGGTTCTCTACCACATGTCAACCGGCAGGTTTCGGTGAAAAAATTGTGGTAATACGTCGACTCTTACCGTAAACATGAGCGGAGCTTGCGTCGTTCCTCCAGCACCTGTCAAAGAGGCAGCTGCGACTCTCTTGCCTCCTCTGTGGCTTCCCTCAGAGACACTGGCAGTCACCACAGCCGTGGCCACACTACTTCTACTTTCAGGTACGACTATATAATCTCACTAAAACACTATTAACACAATAAGTAGATAAGGGATTTTCCAGAATTATCCTGGTAAATGTGTCTAATATCTGAATCGCTCCCACTGCTTTCGGCTGTTTAAAAAAAATATATATATATAATTTTTTTATTTCTAGTCCATCACTCTCACTTTCCTCATCCATGAATCTTTCATCCTCGCTCAAATTAATAAGGAAATTGTCACTTTCTCCGTCCGAATCGGTCTCGCTGCTGGTGGCCATGATTGTAAACAATGTTCGGATGTGAGGAGCTCCACAACCCGTGACGTCACACGCACATCGTCTGCTACTTCCGGTACAGGCAAGGCTTTTTTATTAGCGACCAAAAGTTGCCAACTTTATGGTCTATGTTCTTTACTAAATCCTTTCAGCAAAAATATGGCAAATATCACGAAATGATGAAGTATGACACATAGAATGGACCTGCTATCCCCGTTTGAATAAGAACATCTCATTTCAGTAGGCTTAATGATTTAATCTTCCTCACTTGGGCGTACATTTTGCTTGAAAATTCCCTTTTCTCTTCTCTGACTCTCTCGTCGTTATTTGGGATGTCTGTTGTGATTTCCCTTTCTGGTTTCATCACCCGCCCTACCTGGCCTCTGATTGGCCTGTCCCTAATGTTTTTTGCCCTAATCCTAACCAATGGTAACTCATCATCGTAAACAACCAACCAAGCATGGATGTTCTTATACATAAACCAACCAATCATCGTTGATGTTTCCCATATAGTTTGTCCTCTGCCTGTGGAGTTACATTAGTCCACTTCTTTTCTTTCTCTTCTCCCTCTTGCTTATTTTGTAGCTTGTACATTATTCTTTTAAAAAAAACTTTTGCTGCTGTCCCAGTTTAAATAAGAGAATCTAATTTCAGTTGGCCTTTAAATCAAGCCAAAGTGTATGTGTGAAGTTTGACTGGAGCTGAGTCAAAGTGCTGGAAAAGAGTGCTTGAAAGCAGAGCATGATGAACAAAAGTTCTTTGTTAATTATTAAGAGTTGTTTATATTTATTTCTGATGTACTTTATGACGGGGGTCAGCAACCCGTGGCTCTCGAGCCGCATTCCGCTCTTTCGTGCGCCCGAGTGATAGTGAAAAAGTGATTTAAAATGGAAAAATTTGGGAAGAGTGTTGGCGTTAACACACTTTTTGTGTCTTTTTACACATTGAAATAAGAAAGGACACAAAATTCCAGAAGTCCACGCATCTCCCGGACACAGATTATCAATTTCGGCTGGTGTTTTGTTTTGTTTATTTGCCAGGTCAAATGATTGATTAATAATCAACTTCAAAGTAATGCACTTTCAGGTACAATTTCTTAAATTTTGATTCACCTAAAGTTTTATTGATCACAAATACTGCATTTGCAGTAGTAGGACTACCGCGTGTTTTGGTCATGGCGAGCCCAAGAAGCGAAGATGGCAGTCACACACAAGAGATATGTGTAGACTGCACTATGATGGCAATAGGACTCAAGTAAACAGCACAAACATTTTATATGTTTCATTAAAAATATAGAACATTACACACGGGGCTCAAAAATCTGTCAAAATGTTTTAGTAGAACTTTGGTAAGCTATGAAGCCACACCGCTTGATGGATTGTATACTGTGCTTCAACAAAGGAGTATTATTATGCTGTGTGTATAAGGTAAGACATTATCTGCTGTTTTGTTTCACAATATTATGCAAAAGCCACTTTTCTTACCTTCTGGTACCTGCTGATGTGTATTTGGGATCTGCATACAGTAAATCCTGAAAAATTATGCACGTCCGCCTTTTTAGTTTGTGCGGAGATCGTAGTTAAAAAGCTTCTTCTTTTTAGATAGATAGATAGATAGATAGTACTTTATTGATTCCTTCAGGAGAGTTCCTTCAGGAAAATTAAAATTCCAGCAGCAGTGTACAGAGTTGAGATCAATTTAAAGAAAAAAGTAAAAAGTAAATAATGGGGGTTTAAAAGGAAACAAAATAGAGAAATATTACAAAAAGAATAAAAACAATGGGAATAACAATATAACAGTAAAATAAGAATATAACAAGACAAAGTAGGCAGTAGTGACCATGTTATGAAAAACGTATTGCACTGTTAATGTTTTGCATCCCCTGTCATCCTAGTACCCCCCGTCCCCCGTCCCAGCGAGGAATTGTACAGTCTTTTCTCTATCTTCTTGTCATGTGACATTCATCCTCCGCTGTTGCCATTTCTAATATAAAGTAGTGTAAAGTTCTCACTTATATCTGTCAGTAAACTCACCATGGAAGCACTTAAACATACCAGTGTAGTGAGTTGACATTATTCACCCAAGGAACTTTTCTTATTAGAGAGTTCCGGTCACAGGACACATTTCGTGTGTTGTTGTTGCACTAGTGAGCCACGAATGGGAAGATGCTGCTTGAAGTAAAGTGTGAATGTCATAAAACAGTTAGCTCCAACTTTTGACACTTCTTCCACTCCCGTCCTTGCACGCTACACCGCTGCAACAAAACAGTGCATCCTGAAGAGACTGTCAGAAAGTCTATGCAAAATTTTGAGCAAAAAAAGCACCATTACATGTTATGCAGACCACAAGGAAGTATTTAATAATCATATTAATATGACTCCTTTAATGTGCCTTATAATCCGTTGCGTCTTATACAAACCCTGTTTCCAACGAGTTCGGAAAGTGTGTTAGATGTAAATATAAACGAAATACAATGATTTGCAAATCATTTTCAACCCGTATTCAGTTGAATATGCTACAAAGACAACATATTTGATGTTCAAACTAATAAACTTCTTTTTTTTTTGCAAATAATCATTAACTTTATAATTTGATGCCAGCTACACGTGACAAAGAAGTTAGGAAAGGTGGCAATAAATGCTGATAAAGTTGAGGAATGCTCATCAAACACTTATGTGGAACATCCCACAGGTCTGCAGGCTAATTGGGAACAGGTGGGTGCCATGATTGGGTATAAAAACTACTTCCCAAAAAATGCTCAGTTTTTCACAAGAAAGGATGGGGCGAGTACACCCCTTTGTCCACAACTGCGTGAGCAAATAGTCAAACAGTTTAAGAACAACGTTTCTCAAAGTGCAATTGCAAGAAATCTAGGAATTTCAACATCTACGGTCTATAATATCATCAAAAGGTTCAGAGAATCTGGAGAAATCACTCCACGTAAGCGGCATGGCCGGAAACCCAACATTGAATGACCGTGACCTTCGATCCCTCAGACGGCACTGTCTCAAAAACCGACATCAATCTCTAAAGGATATCACCACATGGGCTCAGGAACACTTCAGAGAACCACTGTCACGAAATACAGTTCGTCGGTACATCTGTAAGTGCAAGTTAAAGCGTTAGTATACAAAGCGAAAGCCATTTATCAACAACATCCAGAAACGCCGCTGGCTTCTCTGGGCCCGAGATCATCTAAGATGGACTGATGCAAAGTGGAAAAGTGTTCTGTGGTCTGACGAGTCCACATTTCAAATTGATTTTGGAAATATTCGACATAGTGTCATCCGGACCAAAGGGGAAGCGAACCATCCAGACTGTTATCCATGCAAAATTCAAAAGCCAGCATGTGTGATGGTATGGGGGTGCATTAGTGCCCAAGGCATGGGTAACTTACACATCTGTGAAGGCACCATTAATGCTGAAAGGTACATGCAGGTTTTGGAACAACATATTTAGAACGTTTATTTAACCAGATAAGAAACCCATTGAGATCAAGATCTCTTTCACAAGGGTGACCTGGCCAAGAGGTCAACAGCACATGTCACAGAGCAGTTTCAAAAAAGTGATACATTAAGACATACATTTTAAAATACATAAAAGAGAACTGTAAAACAATAAAGATTTACACCTTTTAAAAACACAGGCACTGAGCAAAAGTCTCTTGCTCTCTGTCCCTCAGGTCAGAACGGAAGGCTCCAAATGGAATTAGTTCAGTGAGTTTCAGTTTCGTCTGCAATGCATTCCATGCCATAGGGGCAGCAATGCCAAAAGCTCTTTTGCCAAATTCAGTCCGTACATGGGGAACAGTTAAAACATACAAATTGTTAGAACGTAACGCATTAGAGCTGTCATATGCTGCCATCTAAGGTCCGCCTTTTTCATGGACGCCCCTGCTTATTTCAGCAAGACAATGCCAAGCCACATTCAGCATGTGTTACAACAGCGTGGCTTCGTCAAAAAAGAGTGTGGGTACTTTCCTAGCCCGCCTGCAGTCCAGACCTGTCTCCCATGGAAAATGTGTGGCGCATTATGAAGCATAAAATACGACAGCGGAGACCCCGGACTGTTGAAGGACTGAAGCTCTACATAAAACAAGAATGGGAAAGAATTCCACTTTCAAAGCTTCAACAATTAGTTTCCTCAGTTCCCAAATGTTTATTGAGTGTTGTTAAAAGAAAAGGTGATGTAACACAGTGGTGAACATGCCCTTTCCCAACTACTTTGGCACGTGTTTCAGCCATGAAATTCTAAGTTAATTATTATTTGCAAAAAAAAATAAAGTTTATGAGTTTGAACATCAAAATATGTTGTCTTTGAAGCATATTCAACTGAATATGGGTTGAAAAGGATTCGCAAATCATTGTATTCCGTTTATATTTACATCTGCCACAATTTCCCAACTCATATGGAAACGGGGTTTGTACATGTAAAAAAGATTGAAAATATACCATTCATCGGCAGTGTGCTTTATAATCTGCTGCGCCCTATGGTCCGGAAAATACGGTAATCATTTTTCTTTTGACAGTATATACGATATATTTACGATAAATAAATGTTTTCAATATAAACTTCACCGCTATTTTTTTCCAGTAACAGTCAAAAATAAACTTCATAAACGGTGCATAGATTCATCCGGTCACAACATCAGGCACACCTGCCCAATCCGATCGATACAGCACTGTATCAAAAGAAAAAAGAGATGCACACATTTGTCGCACGTCTGTGTCATTATACAGGATTGTATGCAAAGATTGATCTTACTTCTTTTGTGTTTCCTCAAAGCAAGTGCTAATGTCACAGTGGCGCTCTTTTCCTGTTGAAATTCAGCCACTAATCCAATTTCCTTGTCCAACTGTTGTGGACAAATAAACACAGAGAATATTTATTTAATATTATTTCTTTTATAGATAAAATGCAAACAAGAATGCATGCACTGAGAATGGAAAAATCCAGCGGCAGATGTTTCAGCTTGTATAATGACCACATATGTAGATCTGACGGCTGTTAGAAAACAATACACCAAACCCTCGCCAGCACAGACAGGTGTCCAAAACTGTGCGTTATGATTAGACGCTTTGGAGTTTTCTTTTGCGAGTATCCAACATTGTTACAACATTTATAAGGCAGAAAAGACAAGCTTCGTTAAAGGTCCCCTTTAAGGGTCTTATGGGGATCCCAAATACACAAAAGTAGGAGCCAGCAGGTAAGAAAAATAGATTTTTTAATTCATAAAGAAATTCTATTTAGACTCTCCTGTATATTTGTGTTTCACATTACTTTAAACTTTGCAGCATCGCGTGGACATCGGGGGCGGTACCCCTGGATTGGCAGACCGGGGTGGTGGTTCCTCTCTTTAAGAAGGGGGACCGGAGGGTGTGTTCCAACTATCGTGGGATCACACTCCTCAGCCTTCCCGGTAAGGTTTATTCAGGTGTACTGGAGAGGAGGCTACGTCGGATAGTCGAACCTCGGATTCAGGAGGAACAGGGTGGTTTTCGTCCTGGTCGTGGAACTGTGGACCAGCTCTATACTCTCGGCAGGGTTCTTGAGGGTGCATGGGAGTTTGCCCAACCAGTCTACATGTGCTTTGTGGACTTGGAGAAGGCATTGGATCGTGTCCCTCGGGAAGTCCTGTGGGGAGTGCTCAGAGAGTATGGGGTATCGGACTGTCTTATTGTGGCGGTCCGCTCCCTGTATGATCAGTGCCAGAGCTTGGTCCGCATTGCCGGCACTAAGTCGGACACATTTCCAGTGAGAGTTGGACTCCGCCAAGGCTGTCCTTTGTCACCGATTCTGTTCATAACTTTTATGGACAGAATTCCTAGGCGCAGTCAAGGCATTGAGGGGTTCCGGTTTGGTGACCGCAGGATTAGGTCTCTGCTTTTTGCAGATGATGTGGTCCTGATGGCTCCATCTGACCGGGATCTTCAACTCTCGCTGGATCGGTTCGCAGCCGAGTGTGAAGCGACCGGAATGAGAATCAGCACCTCCAAGTCCGAGTCCATGGTTCTCGCCCGGAAAAGGGTGGAATGCCATCTCCGGGTTGGGGAGGAGACCCTGCCCCAAGTGGAGGAGTTCAAATACCTAGGAGTCTTGTTCACGAGTGAGGGAAGAGTGGATCGTAAGATCGACAGGCGGATCGGTGCGGCGTCTTCAGTATTGCGGACGTTGTACCGATCCGTTGTGGTGAAGAAGGAGCTGAGCCGGAAGGCAAAGCTCTCAATTTACCGGTCGATCTACGTTCCCATCCTCACCTATGGTCATGAGCTTTGGGTCATGACCGAAAGGATAAGATCACGGGTACAAGCGGCCCAAATGTGTTTCCTCCACCGGGTGGCGGGGCTCTCCCTTAGAGATAGGGTGAGAAGCTCTGCCATCCGGGAGGAACTCAAAGTAAAGCCGCTGCTCCTTCACATCGAGAGGAGCCAGATGAGGTGGTTCGGGCATCTGGTCAGGATGCCACCCGAACGCCTCCCTAGGGAGGTGTTAAGGGGACGTCCAACCGGTAGGAGGCCACGGGGAAGACCCAGGACACGTTGGGAAGACTATGTCTCCCGGCTGGCCTGGGAACGCCTCGGGATCCCCCGGGAAGAGCTAGACGAAGTGGCTGGGGAGAGGAAAGTCTGGGTTTCCCTGCTTAGGCTGCTGCCCCCGCGACCCGACCTCGGATAAGCGGAAGATGATGGATGGATGGATGGATTACTTTAAACAGAGACCGCCATCACACACTAAAAGGCACATCATGACGCAAAATGGTAACTGCACCCCTTTGCTGACCGTGTCTATGTCTGCTGCCTTGCTAAAGTGAACCTTGGCAGTAGTCAGGAGACTTTTGGATATTAAGGCCTCTAATTTGAACATTTTAAGGTCAAGGCAAGTGTTGCCTTAAAGAATGGCTCATATTTTAGGGCACCAAAGCAGGTTAGTGTTCATCAAGGCCTGCCAATTACAGCCAAAGTAATAATTAAGATTATTGTTATCAATATTGAAATCATGATTACTGATTGTCAGTGTTGGGGTGTGAACATAATACCATCATGTCATCTCTAATGTCTAATAAAAAGGCTATAGATAAACCTTATCCATATATTTAAGACAAATATTAGTTTGTTTTATTCTTTGATAATATCAACTTGTCAGCTGTTTGCCATTACATGATGCCTTTATCTCCATTTTTACATTTTGAGAAAGGTAGTTTTTTTTTATTATTATAAAAAAATTAAAAGTTATTTACATGTAGATGATGTATCAGGACAGATCCATTAAGAGTTTGAGCAGAAATATGTCATATAGGAATTTACTATACACAATAAAACATTAACAAAATGCTGTGTCACATGAATGATTTTTGAAGTAATACCTTTGTGACATGAAAAAAGCACAAGTAATGTATAAAAAATCGGGTGTTTACTTTTTGATATCAAAATAAAAACACAAAGCAGTTTGGCTAATGAAGATGCAATCTAATAAACAAGCTTTGATCTTCTCCAACGCCTCCTTGTAGTTCATTACAACAATTTGCCTGACAAAAATAACGGCGTGACACCCCTCACATCGAATACACAATCTTCACAGCCTGCGTTCAGTTCAATGCGATGACATAACATTTGAGCTAGTATTGGTGTTATTTGAACACTGATACAGTTTGCAGTTAAAAAAAAAAGGAGTGAACATCCCAGTAAACGTAGTAAAGACTTTATAAACAAAGTGTGACAACGTTCACGACACACCGCCTGCTGCATGTTTCCTCACATCATTAACTCTCAAGTCCCAGCAGCTGATGGACGCTATATTGAGAAAAAAAAAGCAACATCAAATAGTTTTCTCCTTGGCTGTATACTTTTAGTGTGGGGACAATATTGTCCACACTTGTCTCCATCTAAACACAGCAGAGCTCTCTTAAACGCATGCCTGGAAGCAAGGGAAAATGACGTTAAACCACCCGCCTGGCTCTGATTACTGCCAGGGAAATCACTGGAGCGATGTCTGTGTAGTTAGTCTGCCATGATTATCAAGCCAAACGACGCGAGTGCGCATGTGCCCGACTTCCTGTTACCTAAAATGCTTTAATAAATGACGGTTTTTCGGTAATTGAAAAAATTAGACGGTAATACTAATCGTCTGGTATTTAATCGCAAATGATCATTATACCATTTACTGTTCCATCCCTTGTCCATTAACAAGTAAAAAGTCAAGGGCGGTCACGGAATGTTCTTGCCGCAGATGTTAGGCAGTTTTTTTAGGGCCTACTGCAAATGACGAGGGCGCTTTTGCCGCAGTTGCCGTGGTTAAATTCGAGCCCTTGATACTACTTTTCCTGTATTCATCCATCCGTCCATCCCTCCGAGCCAATGCAACACAATGTCCTTTTTTTTATTTTTATTAAATCAACACAAAAACACACAAGATACACTTTCCATCAGTGCATCAACCCCCCAAAGAAAACCCCTCCCTCCCCCATTCACACCCACTCACACAAAAAAGGGTTGTTTCTTTCTGCTACCAAAATGCTGGTTCCCACAACATATATAACACAGTCTGCAAGGGACACAGTCCCTGAAACACACATGACCAGTCCACTAACACTATCATTAATTACTATTTTTAATATAATTGTTTTATATGATTTTACTTTCTTTTTTATCCCCAAAAATGTCATTGTTTTCCTTTTTTTTAATCTCATTTTATTTTATAAAAAAAATAACCTTATCTTCATCAGACCAGGTTGTTAATAGAATTAGACTTGTCTAAAAGGTTTTTAAAACCAGGTCCAGTCCAGACAATGTCAAAGTGGGCTCAACAACACACACCCTCATCCATGTACAACAACAAAAATTAGGGAAACAACAGATTGCATATAAGTTATAAACAAAATGACATTTTCATAAAAAGCATTTGTGTATAGTCCATATTATGTCCAAGTCAGACTCAGCAACACACACCTTCATTTTGTACACTCAAAAATAGGGAACACAACAACAGATAACATATATGTTGCTGTTGTTGCATATCTATAAACATTATTACATTTTCATAATAAGCCTTTAAGGATTTCCCATCTTTTTTCATGTTTTTGGGCATCATTATCGTTGTCAATCATGTATCTTTCTAAAGTTAAAAAATACTGAATAAATGTTTTAAAGAAAGTAATACTAAGTGAATATCTATTTTTGGCCTTAAAAATAAACCTTTTACCAAGTACTATAATTTAATTGACTAAGTCATGCTTGTCAATAAACTCTCCTAAAATAACAGAAACTATATCAAGCTTCATAAACAAACCAATCCTTGAACACGTTTTTTCAACTTCCACCCAAAAAGAAGACACAATATGACAATACCAAAACAAATGCAGGGTGGATTCAGATTCCTGACAGCAAAAGCGGCAATCATCTGACTCAGTCATATTCCATAGTTTTAACATTTTCCCCGTGGGTAAGAAGTTATAAATAATTTTCATTTGAAAATAACGGTTTTGCTCATCGATAGTAGTTTTGTAGATTAGTTTGAACATGGCATCCCACGGCAAGGGGCAGTCCAAAAAGTCCTCCCATTTTCCATATGTGTTATATGGGACAGCCTTCAAAGATTTCTTTATTAAATAAAAATGATATATTTTTTTATTAATTTTAGTTCCTTTTTGCCAACTAGAATTTCTTATTAGAGGTTTACAAACTAGTAATTTAGTAGTTCCATAATTAATTATTTGTTTCCATCTTTTCCTAATTCCTCCAGTTAGTTGATTAAAAGAAAAGCTTGAACAAGCATAGTTCTAAATTCATCATACTTCATCATTTTACCATTCTCATTGATAATATCATTGACAAAAATTATTCCTCTTTCAAACATATTTTTCCAAAAGAACGGCTTTCCATCTATTAAAATATTAGAGTTCATCCATATTATCTGCTGCAAAATATCATCTCTTTTTTTTTGGCACATGAAATTGAAAACACCACCATTTCCTTTATGAACCCCTCCATGTTTCCCAGCAGACTCTCTACACAATGTCCTTTTTATCTGTACTGCAAAGTCCAAATTTGAATGCCAATAAAGGAAGTCTAAGTGTAATGATAATGAAGGATTTGGGTTTTGTTAGACCATCCTATAGTATTTACAACTGACTTGATCTTCTCCTAGCCTACTATGTGGTGATGAGGCCCAGGCTAATATTTATGGATACTTATTAAGCGAGTGAGAACAAGCACTCGGGTCACTGGCCAGCAACATACACACATCCTCTGTTCTGTGGAATGTTCCGTCATCCTGGAACTCTGTCTCTGTGACCTGAGAGGGACACACAAGTAGGCCACAGACCAACCAGTACAGTGTGTCCCACCAAATCAGTGTCGGACTGAGTGTTTTTATTACTATTATTGTAGGCACTTGTTTATTTTGACCTTTTTTTGTTGTTGCTCTTTTGAAAGATGATGGCTGCGGAGGAGTGCTCACATTACACTAGGCTCACCGTGCATGTTTGTGTCAATATTTTTCAGCTGTCTATGACACCCAAATCACCTGCAACTAGGTATGGGTACCCTTCACATTTGAACCGATATGGTACCTAGGAATTGATAGCGGTACTTAGCGATGGCGGTTTTCAGTACTTTTGTGTGTTGTCATGTGTTGATAAATGTTCATTTGTTTAATAATAGAAATCTTTTTTTAAATTGCATTTTAATTACATTTTCTGTGCTGTCCAAAATGGTTGTACGGTATACTGATACTAGTATAGTATAGCGATACTAATGAATCATATTCGGTACAATACCGCCAATCCCCCCGGGCATGACGGTGCATCTTCACGTGGTGACATTGCTGGTTGTAGGAGCAGAGGAGCATGTTGGGCAGCACACACACACAGAGTACTTACAAGCAGACAGTGTGTAGACAGATAAGGGAGAATGGATGCATTTTGGTGTAAAAAGTCACGATTAAGGTGAAGTTATAACACTGAAACACCCTCTGGAAGAGCTGCTTTAACACATGACAAGCTAGCTAGCGGCTAACATCCATCCACAGTGTTTAAGCTACTTGTAAATCTCTAATCCATGGTGACAAAAAAAGTACATTTTTTACAAGTACCAGTATCACTGGAGGAGGAGGAATATCTAAACATGCTTCGCTACACAGCATAGGAGGATACAATAACTCACCGCCGTCACAATGTAAACAAACGCCATGGGTGGACCTACACCTGACATCCACTGTAATGATACCAACTACAGTAGCATATGTAGTCAACACTACTATGATTACATCCATATTTTTTAGCCTCACAAAATCCTTTTTGTTTTTTTTAAATGTATATTATCTTTATAAAGTAAGGAAATATGTCCCTGGACACATGAGGACTTTGAATATGACCGATGTATGATCCTGTAACTACTTGGTGTCGGATTGATACTTAAATGTGTGGTATTTGTTTTTTCAATGTAAATAAAAAAAACACTGCAATTTTACAGTAAAATTTTGGCACCAGAGCTGCCTTTTTTCCCCCCATAAAAACAGCAGTACTCACTTCTCTGTGAAGCGCTTTGTGTGTCTAGAAAAGTGCTATATAGATCTAATCCATTATTATTTTTATTACTGTTTTTCCATTCACAGTAATAGACACTACATTTGGAGGTGAAATCATTGCAACCCACCATATTTTTTTTTTACATTTTAGTTTTCAAATAATCTACTAATAAAATGCATAAGAAATGTTGTAATAATAGTATTCACTGTTAGAAGCGGGCCCACCATAACTGCGACGTGGCCCTCAGTGAGAAGCACTCTGTTCTAGACAACATGTCTGGGTTGTTTTGGCTTTGCTTGGTACAGAGTGGTACAGCCCTTCCTTGAAGAGTGTGTGTTCCATGTGTACACTGGGAAAGCCTGATAAGGTCAGATTTCATGGATGCAAATTGGTTCAGTCTTTGTTCTCAAGGACTTTTTTCAGTGCATCATTTACAATCATGGAGCACAGTAGCCACCTCCTTCAAATGATGGCAGTTGTGTTCAGTAATGATCGGAACTGTCCCCAATTTCATTAAGCGTATGTTTATTCAGTTAGCAGTGACACTTTGTGAAGAAACATCTTCGACTCTTACTGAATGAATGTCTATTTTGCTGGAATGTTCCTCTTGGAGCAAGAAGTAGCTGCTTGAGAAGCTGAGGAGAAAGGAATGTGGAATTTAGGCCGACCTTCACATGACAACAGTCTGACAACAGTTACTTGACAACAGTTCCTCCTTTCTGCTAAACACAGATTTAAATGCTTCAACAACTGTTCTCTTTGTGCCACTGAATCAAAACACCCGCACGCGACGACGGTTGGCTAATTTTCACATGCATTATGTTGACTTTGGAGTGTGTTCACTGTCAAGATATAAGTAAACATTGATTGATTGATTGAAGATGAGTGGAAATCAGTCAGTGCAAGGGCTGGGCTGTTTGGACAAAAAAGTATATCTAGATATATTTTTACTTAAACTGGAAACTCGATATATATATCTCGATATATTTTCCGGTGAAAATATTGATATAAAGATATTAATTTTTCAGCCAATTTCACTGAAATCGAACCGAATGACAACTGTACTGTAAACAGACTAACCCCGTTATGGGTGTTAACAGCACAGACAATGAAGGGTTTGGAGTAGCATAGAATTACATAACATAAATAACGTGGAAAAAGGTATTCATAAAATAGAAGAATATTCTTTCTGCATGAAATAAATAACATAACTGTGAAAATGATAATACAAAATGTATCAAACTTATTATAAAAACAATACATTTACAGGCACGCACTTTTTATTTCTCAGTCGACGATGTAATGGACTGTTACACATGTAGGGTTCTGTGGTCAGCGCCAAGTAAGTGACTTGACTTAATCTTCCTCATTTCGGCGTACATTTCGCTTGAAAATTAACTTTTCTCTTCTCTGACTTTCTCGTCGTCATTTGGGATGTCTGTTGTGATTTCCCTTTCTGGTTTCATCACCCGCCCTACCTGGCCTCTGATTGGCCTGTCCCTAATGTTTTTTGCCCTAATCCTAACCAATGGTAACTCATCATCGTAAACAACCAACCAAGCATGGATGTTCTTATACATAAACCAACCAATCATCGTTGATGTTTCCCATATAGTTTGTCCTCTGCCTGTGGAGTTACAGTAGTCCACTTCTTTTCTTTCTCTTCTCCCTCTTGCTTATTTTGTAGCATGTAGCTTAGTTTTCAGCTACAAGGGTCTAAAAATAGCTTAGCTACAGAAATTGCTACTTGTTTGAAAAGTAGACAAGCTACTAGGAAATGTAGTTAAGATACCAAGCTTTGCTTTCAAGTAAACTCTTTTTGATGTATGGATTAGAATGGAAGGCAGTTAGTTTGACTATGAACCAGGGATTACGCTTGCCAGCATTCTAAATTGGCATATACACATATTACAAGCCATTGATTACAACGAGGGAGGGCTGCAGGATTAATCGAAATGTAATCATAATCGGAATATTTCATTATGACCGCAAAAAAAAAAAGAGTATTTCATGTCTTGCGCCTCCTGTTCATACCATGTGTTCCTCCTCCCTGCGTGAGCACTCTCCGTAGACGTATGGCGCAGTGTTTCCCATGTATGAATGTAGACGTATGGCACAGTGTTTCCCATGTATGAATGTAGACGTATGGCACAGTGTTTCCCATGTATGAATGTAGACGTATGGCACAGTGTTTCCCATGTATGAATGTAGACGTATGGCACAGTGTTTCCCATCTATGAATGTAGACGTATGGCACAGTGTTTCCCATGTATGAATGTAGACGTATGGCACAGTGTTTCCCATGTATGAATGTAGACGTATGGCACAGTGTTTCCCATGTATGAATGTAGACGTATGGCACAGTGTTTCCCATGTATGAATGTAGACGTATGGCACAGTGTTTCCCATGTATGAATGTAGACGTATGGCACAGTGTTTCCCATCTATGAATGTAGACGTATGGCGCAGTGTTTCCCATGTATGAATGTAGACGTATGGCACAGTGTTTCCCATGTATGAATGTAGACGTATGGCACAGTGTTTCCCATGTATGAATGTAGACGTATGGCACAGTGTTTCCCATGTATGAATGTAGACGTATGGCACAGTGTTTCCCATGTATGAATGTAGACGTATGGCACAGTGTTTCCCATGTATGAATGTAGACGTATGGCACAGTGTTTCCCATCTATGAATGTAGACGTATGGCGCAGTGTTTCCCATGTATGAATGTAGACGTATGGCACAGTGTTTCCCATGTATGAATGTAGACGTGTGGCACAGTGTTTCCCATGTGTGAATGTAGACGTATGGCACAGTGTTTCCCATGTATGAATGTAGACGTATGGCACAGTGTTTCCCATGTATGAATGTAGACGTATGGCACAGTGTTTCCCATCTATGAATGTAGACGTATGGCACAGTGTTTCCCATGTATGAATGTAGACGTATGGCACAGTGTTTCCCATGTATGAATGTAGACGTATGGCACAGTGTTTCCCATGTATGAATGTAGACGTATGGCACAGTGTTTCCCATGTATGAATGTAGACGTATGGCACAGTGTTTCCCATGTATGAATGTAGACGTATGGCACAGTGTTTCCCATGTATGAATGTAGACGTATGGCACAGTGTTTCCCATGTATGAATGTAGACGTATGGCACAGTGTTTCCCATGTATGAATGTAGACGTATGGCACAGTGTTTCCCATGTATGAATGTAGACGTATGGCACAGTGTTTCCCATGTATGAATGTAGACGTATGGCACAGTGTTTCCCATGTATGAATGTAGACGTATGGCACAGTGTTTCCCATGTATGAATGTAGACGTATGGCACAGTGTTTCCCATGTATGAATGTAGACGTATGGCACAGTGTTTCCCATCTATGAATGTAGACGTATGGCACAGTGTTTCCCATGTATGAATGTAGACGTATGGCACAGTGTTTCCCATGTATGAATGTAGACGTATGGCACAGTGTTTCCCATGTATGAATGTAGACGTATGGCACAGTGTTTCCCATGTATGAATGTAGACGTATGGCACAGTGTTTCCCATGTATGAATGTAGACGTATGGCACAGTGTTTCCCATCTATGAATGTAGACGTATGGCGCAGTGTTTCCCATGTATGAATGTAGACGTATGGCACAGTGTTTCCCATGTATGAATGTAGACGTATGGCACAGTGTTTCCCATGTATGAATGTAGACGTATGGCACAGTGTTTCCCATGTATGAATGTAGACGTATGGCACAGTGTTTCCCATCTATGAATGTAGACGTATGGCGCAGTGTTTCCCATGTATGAATGTAGACGTATGGCACAGTGTTTCCCATGTATGAATGTAGACGTGTGGCACAGTGTTTCCCATGTGTGAATGTAGACGTATGGCACAGTGTTTCCCATGTATGAATGTAGACGTATGGCACAGTGTTTCCCATGTATGAATGTAGACGTATGGCACAGTGTTTCCCATCTATGAATGTAGACGTATGGCACAGTGTTTCCCATGTATGAATGTAGACGTATGGCACAGTGTTTCCCATGTATGAATGTAGACGTATGGCACAGTGTTTCCCATGTATGAATGTAGACGTATGGCACAGTGTTTCCCATGTATGAATGTAGACGTATGGCACAGTGTTTCCCATGTATGAATGTAGACGTATGGCACAGTGTTTCCCATCTATGAATGTAGACGTATGGCACAGTGTTTCCCATGTATGAATGTAGACGTATGGCACAGTGTTTCCCATGTATGAATGTAGACGTATGGCACAGTGTTTCCCATGTATGAATGTAGACGTATGGCGCAGTGTTTCCCATGTATGAATGTAGACGTATGGCACAGTGTTTCCCATGTATGAATGTAGACGTATGGCACAGTGTTTCCCATGTATGAATGTAGACGTATGGCACAGTGTTTCCCATGTATGAATGTAGACGTGTGGCACAGTGTTTCCCATGTATGAATGTAGACGTATGGCACAGTGTTTCCCATGTATGAATGTAGACGTATGGCACAGTGTTTCCCATGTATGAATGTAGACGTGTGGCACAGTGTTTCCCATGTATGAATGTAGACGTGTGGCGCAGTGTTTCCCATGTATGAATGTAGACGTATGGCGCAGTGTTTCCCATGTATGAATGTAGACGTGTGGCACAGTGTTTCCCATGTATGAATGTAGACGTATGGCACAGTGTTTCCCATGTATGAATGTAGACGTATGGCACAGTGTTTCCCATGTATGAATGTAGACGTGTGGCACAGTGTTTCCCATGTATGAATGTAGACGTATGGCACAGTGTTTCCCATGTATGAATGTAGACGTATGGCACAGTGTTTCCCATGTATGAATGTAGACGTATGGCACAGTGTTTCCCATGTATGAATGTAGACGTATGGCACAGTGTTTCCCATGTATGAATGTAGACGTATGGCACAGTGTTTCCCATCTATGAATGTAGACGTATGGCACAGTGTTTCCCATGTATGAATGTAGACGTATGGCACAGTGTTTCCCATGTATGAATGTAGACGTATGGCACAGTGTTTCCCATGTATGAATGTAGACGTATGGCACAGTGTTTCCCATGTATGAATGTAGACGTATGGCGCAGTGTTTCCCATGTATGAATGTAGACGTATGGCACAGTGTTTCCCATGTATGAATGTAGACGTATGGCGCAGTGTTTCCCATGTATGAATGTAGACGTATGGCGCAGTGTTTCCCATCTATGAATGTAGACGTATGGCGCAGTGTTTCCCATGTATGAATGTAGACGTATGGCACAGTGTTTCCCATGTATGAATGTAGACGTATGGCGCAGTGTTTCCCATGTATGAATGTAGACGTATGGCACAGTGTTTCCCATGTATGAATGTAGACGTATGGCACAGTGTTTCCCATGTATGAATGTAGACGTATGGCACAGTGTTTCCCATCTATGAATGTAGACGTATGGCACAGTGTTTCCCATGTATGAATGTAGACGTATGGCACAGTGTTTCCCATGTATGAATGTAGACGTATGGCACAGTGTTTCCCATGTATGAATGTAGACGTATGGCACAGTGTTTCCCATGTATGAATGTAGACGTATGGCACAGTGTTTCCCATGTATGAATGTAGACGTATGGCACAGTGTTTCCCATGTATGAATGTAGATGTATGGCACAGTGTTTCCCATGTATGAATGTAGACGTATGGCACAGTGTTTCCCATGTATGAATGTAGACGTATGGCACAGTGTTTCCCATGTATGAATGTAGACGTATGGCGCAGTGTTTCCCATGTATGAATGTAGACGTATGGCACAGTGTTTCCCATGTATGAATGTAGACGTATGGCACAGTGTTTCCCATGTATGAATGTAGACGTATGGCACAGTGTTTCCCATGTATGAATGTAGACGTATGGCGCAGTGTTTCCCATGTATGAATGTAGACGTATGGCGCAGTGTTTCCCATGTATGAATGTAGACGTATGGCACAGTGTTTCCCATGTATGAATGTAGACGTATGGCGCAGTGTTTCCCATGTATGAATGTAGACGTATGGCACAGTGTTTCCCATGTATGAATGTAGACGTATGGCGCAGTGTTTCCCATGTATGAATGTAGATGTATGGCACAGTGTTTCCCATGTATGAATGTAGACGTATGGCGCAGTGTTTCCCATGTATGAATGTAGATGTATGGCACAGTGTTTCCCATGTATGAATGTAGACATATGGCACAGTGTTTCCCATGTATGAATGTAGACGTATGGCACAGTGTTTCCCATGTATGAATGTAGACGTATGGCACAGTGTTTCCCATGTATGAATGTAGACGTATGGCACAGTGTTTCCCATGTATGAATGTAGACGTATGGCGCAGTGTTTCCCATGTATGAATGTAGACGTATGGCACAGTGTTTCCCATGTATGAATGTAGACGTATGGCACAGTGTTTCCCATGTATGAATGTAGACGTATGGCGCAGTGTTTCCAATGTATGAATGTAGACGTATGGCACAGTGTTTCCCATGTATGAATGTAGACGTATGGCACAGTGTTTCCCATGTATGAATGTAGACGTATGGCACAGTGTTTCCCATGTATGAATGTAGACGTATGGCACAGTGTTTCCCATCTATGAATGTAGACGTATGGCGCAGTGTTTCCCATGTATGAATGTAGACGTATGGCACAGTGTTTCCCATGTATGAATGTAGACGTATGGCGCAGTGTTTCCCATGTATGAATGTAGACGTATGGCGCAGTGTTTCCCATCTATGAATGTAGACGTATGGCGCAGTGTTTCCCATGTATGAATGTAGACGTATGGCACAGTGTTTCCCATGTATGAATGTAGACGTATGGCACAGTGTTTCCCATGTATGAATGTAGACGTATGGCACAGTGTTTCCCATGTATGAATGTAGACGTATGGCACAGTGTTTCCCATGTATGAATGTAGACGTATGGCACAGTGTTTCCCATCTATGAATGTAGACGTATGGCACAGTGTTTCCCATGTATGAATGTAGACGTATGGCACAGTGTTTCCCATGTATGAATGTAGACGTATGGCACAGTGTTTCCCATGTATGAATGTAGACGTATGGCACAGTGTTTCCCATGTATGAATGTAGACGTATGGCACAGTGTTTCCCATGTATGAATGTAGACGTATGGCACAGTGTTTCCCATGTATGAATGTAGACGTATGGCACAGTGTTTCCCATGTATGAATGTAGACGTATGGCACAGTGTTTCCCATGTATGAATGTAGACGTATGGCACAGTGTTTCCATGTATGAATGTAGACGTATGGCGCAGTGTTTCCCATGTATGAATGTAGACGTATGGCACAGTGTTTCCCATGTATGAATGTAGACGTATGGCACAGTGTTTCCCATGTATGAATGTAGACGTATGGCACAGTGTTTCCCATGTATGAATGTAGACGTATGGCGCAGTGTTTCCCATGTATGAATGTAGACGTATGGCGCAGTGTTTCCCATGTATGAATGTAGACGTATGGCACAGTGTTTCCATGTATGAATGTAGACGTATGGCACAGTGTTTCCCATGTATGAATGTAGACGTATGGCGCAGTGTTTCCCATGTATGAATGTAGACGTATGGCGCAGTGTTTCCCATGTATGAATGTAGACGTATGGCACAGTGTTTCCCATGTATGAATGTAGACGTATGGCGCAGTGTTTCCCATGTATGAATGTAGACGTATGGCACAGTGTTTCCCATGTATGAATGTAGACGTATGGCGCAGTGTTTCCCATGTATGAATGTAGATGTATGGCACAGTGTTTCCCATGTATGAATGTAGACGTATGGCGCAGTGTTTCCCATGTATGAATGTAGACGTATGGCACAGTGTTTCCCATGTATGAATGTAGACGTATGGCACAGTGTTTCCCATGTATGAATGTAGACGTATGGCACAGTGTTTCCCATGTATGAATGTAGACGTATGGCACAGTGTTTCCCATGTATGAATGTAGACGTATGGCACAGTGTTTCCCATGTATGAATGTAGACGTATGGCGCAGTGTTTCCCATCTATGAATGTAGACGTATGGCACAGTGTTTCCCATGTATGAATGTAGACGTATGGCACAGTGTTTCCCATGTATGAATGTAGACGTATGGCGCAGTGTTTCCAATGTATGAATGTAGACGTATGGCACAGTGTTTCCCATGTATGAATGTAGACGTATGGCACAGTGTTTCCCATGTATGAATGTAGACGTATGGCACAGTGTTTCCCATGTATGAATGTAGACGTATGGCACAGTGTTTCCCATGTATGAATGTAGACGTATGGCACAGTGTTTCCCATGTATGAATGTAGACGTATGGCACAGTGTTTCCATCTATGAATGTAGACGTATGGCACAGTGTTTCCCATGTATGAATGTAGACGTATGGCACAGTGTTTCCCATGTATGAATGTAGACGTATGGCACAGTGTTTCCCATGTATGAATGTAGACGTATGGCACAGTGTTTCCCATGTATGAATGTAGACGTGTGGCACAGTGTTTCCCATGTATGAATGTAGACGTATGGCGCAGTGTTTCCCATGTATGAATGTAGACGTATGGCACAGTGTTTCCCATGTATGAATGTAGACGTATGGCACAGTGTTTCCCATGTATGAATGTAGACGTATGGCACAGTGTTTCCCATGTATGAATGTAGACGTATGGCACAGTGTTTCCCATGTATGAATGTAGACGTATGGCGCAGTGTTTCCCATGTATGAATGTAGACGTATGGCACAGTGTTTCCCATGTATGAATGTAGACGTGTGGCACAGTGTTTCCCATGTATGAATGTAGACGTATGGCACAGTGTTTCCCATGTATGAATGTAGACGTATGGCGCAGTGTTTCCCATGTATGAATGTAGACGTATGGCGCAGTGTTTCCCATGTATGAATGTAGACGTATGGCACAGTGTTTCCCATGTATGAATGTAGACGTATGGCACAGTGTTTCCCATGTATGAATGTAGACGTATGGCACAGTGTTTCCCATGTATGAATGTAGACGTATGGCACAGTGTTTCCCATGTATGAATGTAGACGTATGGCACAGTGTTTCCCATGTATGAATGTAGACGTATGGCACAGTGTTTCCCATGTATGAATGTAGACGTATGGCACAGTGTTTCCATGTATGAATGTAGACGTATGGCACAGTGTTTCCCATGTATGAATGTAGACGTATGGCACAGTGTTTCCCATCTATGAATGTAGACGTATGGCACAGTGTTTCCCATGTATGAATGTAGACGTATGGCACAGTGTTTCCCATGTATGAATGTAGACGTATGGCACAGTGTTTCCCATGTATGAATGTAGACGTATGGCACAGTGTTTCCCATGTATGAATGTAGACGTATGGCACAGTGTTTCCCATGTATGAATGTAGACGTATGGCACAGTGTTTCCCATCTATGAATGTAGACGTATGGCGCAGTGTTTCCCATGTATGAATGTAGACGTATGGCACAGTGTTTCCCATGTATGAATGTAGACGTATGGCACAGTGTTTCCCATGTATGAATGTAGACGTATGGCACAGTGTTTCCCATGTATGAATGTAGACGTATGGCACAGTGTTTCCCATGTATGAATGTAGACGTATGGCACAGTGTTTCCCATGTATGAATGTAGACGTATGGCACAGTGTTTCCCATCTATGAATGTAGACGTATGGCGCAGTGTTTCCCATGTATGAATGTAGACGTATGGCACAGTGTTTCCCATGTATGAATGTAGACGTGTGGCACAGTGTTTCCCATGTGTGAATGTAGACGTATGGCACAGTGTTTCCCATGTATGAATGTAGACGTATGGCACAGTGTTTCCCATGTATGAATGTAGACGTATGGCACAGTGTTTCCCATCTATGAATGTAGACGTATGGCACAGTGTTTCCCATGTATGAATGTAGACGTATGGCACAGTGTTTCCCATGTATGAATGTAGACGTATGGCACAGTGTTTCCCATGTATGAATGTAGACGTATGGCACAGTGTTTCCCATGTATGAATGTAGACGTATGGCACAGTGTTTCCCATGTATGAATGTAGACGTATGGCACAGTGTTTCCCATCTATGAATGTAGACGTATGGCACAGTGTTTCCCATGTATGAATGTAGACGTATGGCACAGTGTTTCCCATGTATGAATGTAGACGTATGGCACAGTGTTTCCCATGTATGAATGTAGACGTATGGCACAGTGTTTCCCATGTATGAATGTAGACGTATGGCACAGTGTTTCCCATGTATGAATGTAGACGTATGGCACAGTGTTTCCCATGTATGAATGTAGACGTATGGCACAGTGTTTCCCATGTATGAATGTAGACGTATGGCACAGTGTTTCCCATCTATGAATGTAGACGTATGGCACAGTGTTTCCCATGTATGAATGTAGACGTATGGCACAGTGTTTCCCATGTATGAATGTAGACGTATGGCACAGTGTTTCCCATGTATGAATGTAGACGTATGGCACAGTGTTTCCCATGTATGAATGTAGACGTATGGCGCAGTGTTTCCCATGTATGAATGTAGACGTATGGCACAGTGTTTCCCATGTATGAATGTAGACGTATGGCGCAGTGTTTCCCATGTATGAATGTAGATGTATGGCACAGTGTTTCCCATGTATGAATGTAGACGTATGGCGCAGTGTTTCCCATGTATGAATGTAGACGTATGGCACAGTGTTTCCCATGTATGAATGTAGACGTATGGCACAGTGTTTCCCATGTATGAATGTAGACGTATGGCACAGTGTTTCCCATGTATGAATGTAGACGTATGGCGCAGTGTTTCCCATCTATGAATGTAGACGTATGGCACAGTGTTTCCCATGTATGAATGTAGACGTATGGCACAGTGTTTCCCATGTATGAATGTAGACGTATGGCGCAGTGTTTCCAATGTATGAATGTAGACGTATGGCACAGTGTTTCCCATGTATGAATGTAGACGTATGGCACAGTGTTTCCCATGTATGAATGTAGACGTATGGCACAGTGTTTCCCATGTATGAATGTAGACGTATGGCACAGTGTTTCCCATGTATGAATGTAGACGTATGGCACAGTGTTTCCCATCTATGAATGTAGACGTATGGCACAGTGTTTCCCATGTATGAATGTAGACGTATGGCACAGTGTTTCCCATGTATGAATGTAGACGTATGGCACAGTGTTTCCCATGTATGAATGTAGACGTATGGCACAGTGTTTCCCATGTATGAATGTAGACGTGTGGCACAGTGTTTCCCATGTATGAATGTAGACGTATGGCGCAGTGTTTCCCATGTATGAATGTAGACGTATGGCACAGTGTTTCCCATGTATGAATGTAGACGTATGGCACAGTGTTTCCCATGTATGAATGTAGACGTATGGCACAGTGTTTCCCATGTATGAATGTAGACGTATGGCGCAGTGTTTCCCATGTATGAATGTAGACGTATGGCACAGTGTTTCCCATGTATGAATGTAGACGTGTGGCACAGTGTTTCCCATGTATGAATGTAGACGTATGGCACAGTGTTTCCCATGTATGAATGTAGACGTATGGCGCAGTGTTTCCCATGTATGAATGTAGACGTATGGCGCAGTGTTTCCCATGTATGAATGTAGACGTATGGCACAGTGTTTCCCATGTATGAATGTAGACGTATGGCACAGTGTTTCCCATGTATGAATGTAGACGTATGGCACAGTGTTTCCCATGTATGAATGTAGACGTGTGGCACAGTGTTTCCCATGTATGAATGTAGACGTATGGCACAGTGTTTCCCATGTATGAATGTAGACGTATGGCACAGTGTTTCCCATGTATGAATGTAGACGTGTGGCACAGTGTTTCCCATGTATGAATGTAGACGTGTGGCGCAGTGTTTCCCATGTATGAATGTAGACGTATGGCGCAGTGTTTCCCATGTATGAATGTAGACGTGTGGCACAGTGTTTCCCATGTATGAATGTAGACGTATGGCACAGTGTTTCCCATGTATGAATGTAGACGTATGGCACAGTGTTTCCCATGTATGAATGTAGACGTGTGGCACAGTGTTTCCCATGTATGAATGTAGACGTATGGCACAGTGTTTCCCATGTATGAATGTAGACGTATGGCACAGTGTTTCCCATGTATGAATGTAGACGTATGGCGCAGTGTTTCCCATGTATGAATGTAGACGTATGGCGCAGTGTTTCCCATGTATGAATGTAGACGTATGGCGCAGTGTTTCCCATGTATGAATGTAGACGTATGGCACAGTGTTTCCCATGTATGAATGTAGACGTATGGCACAGTGTTTCCCATGTATGAATGTAGACGTATGGCACAGTGTTTCCCATGTATGAATGTAGACGTATGGCACAGTGTTTCCCATGTATGAATGTAGACGTATGGCGCAGTGTTTCCCATGTATGAATGTAGACGTATGGCACAGTGTTTCCCATGTATGAATGTAGACGTGTGGCACAGTGTTTCCCATCTATGAATGTAGACGTATGGCACAGTGTTTCCCATGTATGAATGTAGACGTATGGCACAGTGTTTCCCATGTATGAATGTAGACGTATGGCACAGTGTTTCCCATGTATGAATGTAGACGTGTGGCACAGTGTTTCCCATCTATGAATGTAGACGTATGGCACAGTGTTTCCCATGTATGAATGTAGACGTGTGGCACAGTGTTTCCCATGTATGAATGTAGATGTATGGCACAGTGTTTCCCATGTATGAATGTAGACGTATGGCACAGTGTTTCCCATGTATGAATGTAGACGTATGGCACAGTGTTTCCCATGTATGAATGTAGACGTATGGCACAGTGTTTCCCATGTATGAATGTAGACGTTTGGCACAGTGTTTCCCATGTATGAATGTAGACGTGTGGCACAGTGTTTCCCATGTATGAATGTAGACGTATGGCACAGTGTTTCCCATGTATGAATGTAGACGTATGGCACAGTGTTTCCCATGTATGAATGTAGACGTGTGGCACAGTGTTTCCCATGTATGAATGTAGACGTATGGCACAGTGTTTCCCATGTATGAATGTAGACGTATGGCACAGTGTTTCCCATGTATGAATGTAGACGTATGGCACAGTGTTTCCCATGTATGAATGTAGACGTATGGCACAGTGTTTCCCATGTATGAATGTAGACGTATGGCACAGTGTTTCCCATGTATGAATGTAGACGTATGGCGCAGTGTTTCCAATGTATGAATGTAGACGTATGGCACAGTGTTTCCCATGTATGAATGTAGACGTATGGCACAGTGTTTCCCATGTATGAATGTAGACGTATGGCACAGTGTTTCCCATGTATGAATGTAGACGTATGGCACAGTGTTTCCCATGTATGAATGTAGACGTATGGCACAGTGTTTCCCATGTATGAATGTAGACGTATGGCACAGTGTTTCCCATCTATGAATGTAGACGTATGGCACAGTGTTTCCCATGTATGAATGTAGACGTATGGCACAGTGTTTCCCATGTATGAATGTAGACGTATGGCACAGTGTTTCCCATGTATGAATGTAGACGTATGGCACAGTGTTTCCCATGTATGAATGTAGACGTGTGGCACAGTGTTTCCCATGTATGAATGTAGACGTATGGCGCAGTGTTTCCCATGTATGAATGTAGACGTATGGCACAGTGTTTCCCATGTATGAATGTAGACGTATGGCACAGTGTTTCCCATGTATGAATGTAGACGTATGGCACAGTGTTTCCCATGTATGAATGTAGACGTATGGCACAGTGTTTCCCATGTATGAATGTAGACGTATGGCACAGTGTTTCCCATCTATGAATGTAGACGTATGGCACAGTGTTTCCCATGTATGAATGTAGACGTATGGCACAGTGTTTCCCATGTATGAATGTAGACGTATGGCACAGTGTTTCCCATGTATGAATGTAGACGTATGGCACAGTGTTTCCCATGTATGAATGTAGACGTATGGCACAGTGTTTCCCATGTATGAATGTAGAAGTATGGCACAGTGTTTCCCATGTATGAATGTAGACGTATGGCACAGTGTTTCCCATGTATGAATGTAGACGTATGGCACAGTGTTTCCCATGTATGAATGTAGACGTATGGCGCAGTGTTTCCCATGTATGAATGTAGACGTATGGCACAGTGTTTCCCATGTATGAATGTAGACGTATGGCACAGTGTTTCCCATGTATGAATGTAGACGTATGGCACAGTGTTTCCCATGTATGAATGTAGACGTGTGGCACAGTGTTTCCCATGTATGAATGTAGACGTGTGGCGCAGTGTTTCCCATGTATGAATGTAGACGTGTGGCACAGTGTTTCCATGTATGAATGTAGACGTATGGCACAGTGTTTCCCATGTATGAATGTAGACGTATGGCACAGTGTTTCCATGTATGAATGTAGACGTGTGGCACAGTGTTTCCCATGTATGAATGTAGACGTATGGCACAGTGTTTCCCATGTATGAATGTAGACGTATGGCACAGTGTTTCCCATGTATGAATGTAGACGTATGGCACAGTGTTTCCCATGTATGAATGTAGACGTATGGCGCAGTGTTTCCCATGTATGAATGTAGACGTATGGCGCAGTGTTTCCCATGTATGAATGTAGACGTATGGCACAGTGTTTCCCATGTATGAATGTAGACGTATGGCACAGTGTTTCCCATGTATGAATGTAGACGTATGGCACAGTGTTTCCCATGTATGAATGTAGACGTATGGCACAGTGTTTCCCATGTATGAATGTAGACGTATGGCGCAGTGTTTCCCATGTATGAATGTAGACGTATGGCACAGTGTTTCCCATGTATGAATGTAGACGTGTGGCACAGTGTTTCCCATCTATGAATGTAGACGTATGGCACAGTGTTTCCCATGTATGAATGTAGACGTATGGCACAGTGTTTCCCATGTATGAATGTAGACGTGTGGCACAGTGTTTCCCATGTATGAATGTAGATGTATGGCACAGTGTTTCCCATGTATGAATGTAGACGTATGGCACAGTGTTTCCCATGTATGAATGTAGACGTATGGCACAGTGTTTCCCATGTATGAATGTAGACGTATGGCACAGTGTTTCCCATGTATGAATGTAGACGTGTGGCACAGTGTTTCCCATGTATGAATGTAGACGTGTGGCACAGTGTTTCCCATGTATGAATGTAGACGTATGGCACAGTGTTTCCCATGTATGAATGTAGACGTATGGCACAGTGTTTCCCATGTATGAATGTAGACGTGTGGCACAGTGTTTCCCATGTATGAATGTAGACGTATGGCACAGTGTTTCCCATGTATGAATGTAGACGTATGGCACAGTGTTTCCCATGTATGAATGTAGACGTATGGCACAGTGTTTCCCATGTATGAATGTAGACGTGTGGCACAGTGTTTCCCATGTATGAATGTAGACGTATGGCACAGTGTTTCCCATGTATGAATGTAGACGTATGGCACAGTGTTTCCCATGTATGAATGTAGACGTATGGCACAGTGTTTCCCATGTATGAATGTAGACGTATGGCACAGTGTTTCCCATGTATGAATGTAGACGTATGGCACAGTGTTTCCATGTATGAATGTAGACGTATGGCACAGTGTTTCCCATGTATGAATGTAGACGTGTGGCACAGTGTTTCCCATGTATGAATGTAGACGTATGGCACAGTGTTTCCCATGTATGAATGTAGACGTGTGGCACAGTGTTTCCCATGTATGAATGTAGACGTATGGCACAGTGTTTCCCATGTATGAATGTAGACGTATGGCACAGTGTTTCCCATGTATGAATGTAGACGTATGGCGCAGTGTTTCCCATGTATGAATGTAGACGTATGGCGCAGTGTTTCCCATGTATGAATGTAGACGTATGGCGCAGTGTTTCCCATGTATGAATGTAGACGTATGGCACAGTGTTTCCCATGTATGAATGTAGACGTATGGCACAGTGTTTCCCATGTATGAATGTAGACGTATGGCACAGTGTTTCCCATGTATGAATGTAGACGTGTGGCACAGTGTTTCCCATGTATGAATGTAGACGTATGGCACAGTGTTTCCCATGTATGAATGTAGACGTATGGCACAGTGTTTCCCATGTATGAATGTAGACGTATGGCACAGTGTTTCCCATGTATGAATGTAGACGTATGGCACAGTGTTTCCCATGTATGAATGTAGACGTATGGCACAGTGTTTCCCATGTATGAATGTAGACGTATGGCACAGTGTTTCCCATGTATGAATGTAGACGTATGGCACAGTGTTTCCCATGTATGAATGTAGACGTGTGGCACAGTGTTTCCCATGTATGAATGTAGACGTATGGCACAGTGTTTCCCATGTATGAATGTAGACGTATGGCACAGTGTTTCCCATGTATGAATGTAGACGTATGGCACAGTGTTTCCCATGTATGAATGTAGACGTATGGCACAGTGTTTCCCATGTATGAATGTAGACGTATGGCACAGTGTTTCCCATGTATGAATGTAGACGTATGGCACAGTGTTTCCCATCTATGAATGTAGACGTGTGGCACAGTGTTTCCCATGTATGAATGTAGACGTGTGGCACAGTGTTTCCCATGTATGAATGTAGACGTATGGCACAGTGTTTCCCATGTATGAATGTAGACGTGTGGCACAGTGTTTCCCATGTGTGAATGTAGACGTATGGCACAGTGTTTCCCATGTATGAATGTAGACGTATGGCACAGTGTTTCCTATGTATGAATGTAGACGTATGGCACAGTGTTTCCCATGTATGAATGTAGACGTATGGCACAGTGTTTCCCATGTATGAATGTAGACGTATGGCACAGTGTTTCCCATGTATGAATGTAGACGTATGGCACAGTGTTTCCCATGTATGAATGTACACGTGTGGCACAGTGTTTCCCATGTATGAATGTAGACGTATGGCGCAGTGTTTCCCATGTATGAATGTAGACGTATGGCGCAGTGTTTCCCATGTATGAATGTAGACGTATGGCGCAGTGTTTCCCATGTATGAATGTAGACGTATGGCACAGTGTTTCCCATGTATGAATGTAGACGTATGGCACAGTGTTTCCCATGTATGAATGTAGACGTATGGCACAGTGTTTCCCATGTATGAATGTAGACGTATGGCACAGTGTTTCCCATGTATGAATGTAGACGTATGGCGCAGTGTTTCCCATGTATGAATGTAGACGTATGGCGCAGTGTTTCCCATGTATGAATGTAGACGTATGGCACAGTGTTTCCCATGTATGAATGTAGACGTATGGCACAGTGTTTCCCATGTATGAATGTAGACGTATGGCACAGTGTTTCCCATGTATGAATGTAGACGTATGGCACAGTGTTTCCCATGTATGAATGTAGACGTATGGCGCAGTGTTTCCCATGTATGAATGTAGACGTATGGCACAGTGTTTCCCATGTATGAATGTAGACGTGTGGCACAGTGTTTCCCATCTATGAATGTAGACGTATGGCACAGTGTTTCCCATGTATGAATGTAGACGTATGGCACAGTGTTTCCCATGTATGAATGTAGACGTGTGGCACAGTGTTTCCCATGTATGAATGTAGATGTATGGCACAGTGTTTCCCATGTATGAATGTAGACGTATGGCACAGTGTTTCCCATGTATGAATGTAGACGTATGGCACAGTGTTTCCCATGTATGAATGTAGACGTATGGCACAGTGTTTCCCATGTATGAATGTAGACGTGTGGCACAGTGTTTCCCATGTATGAATGTAGACGTGTGGCACAGTGTTTCCCATGTATGAATGTAGACGTATGGCACAGTGTTTCCCATGTATGAATGTAGACGTGTGGCACAGTGTTTCCCATGTATGAATGTAGACGTATGGCACAGTGTTTCCCATGTATGAATGTAGACGTATGGCACAGTGTTTCCCATGTATGAATGTAGACGTGTGGCACAGTGTTTCCCATGTATGAATGTAGACGTATGGCACAGTGTTTCCCATGTATGAATGTAGACGTATGGCACAGTGTTTCCCATGTATGAATGTAGACGTATGGCACAGTGTTTCCCATGTATGAATGTAGACGTGTGGCACAGTGTTTCCCATGTATGAATGTAGACGTATGGCACAGTGTTTCCATGTATGAATGTAGACGTATGGCACAGTGTTTCCCATGTATGAATGTAGACGTATGGCACAGTGTTTCCCATGTATGAATGTAGACGTATGGCACAGTGTTTCCCATGTATGAATGTAGACGTATGGCACAGTGTTTCCCATGTATGAATGTAGACGTATGGCACAGTGTTTCCATGTATGAATGTAGACGTGTGGCACAGTGTTTCCCATGTATGAATGTAGACGTATGGCACAGTGTTTCCCATGTATGAATGTAGACGTGTGGCACAGTGTTTCCCATGTATGAATGTAGACGTATGGCACAGTGTTTCCCATGTATGAATGTAGACGTATGGCACAGTGTTTCCCATGTATGAATGTAGACGTATGGCACAGTGTTTCCCATGTATGAATGTAGACGTGTGGCACAGTGTTTCCCATGTGTGAATGTAGACGTATGGCACAGTGTTTCCCATGTATGAATGTAGACGTATGGCACAGTGTTTCCTATGTATGAATGTAGACGTATGGCACAGTGTTTCCCATGTATGAATGTAGACGTATGGCACAGTGTTTCCCATGTATGAATGTAGACGTATGGCACAGTGTTTCCCATGTATGAATGTAGACGTATGGCACAGTGTTTCCCATGTATGAATGTACACGTGTGGCACAGTGTTTCCCATGTATGAATGTAGACGTATGGCGCAGTGTTTCCCATGTATGAATGTAGACGTATGGCGCAGTGTTTCCCATGTATGAATGTAGACGTATGGCGCAGTGTTTCCCATGTATGAATGTAGACGTATGGCACAGTGTTTCCCATGTATGAATGTAGACGTATGGCACAGTGTTTCCCATGTATGAATGTAGACGTATGGCACAGTGTTTCCCATGTATGAATGTAGACGTATGGCACAGTGTTTCCCATGTATGAATGTAGACGTATGGCGCAGTGTTTCCCATGTATGAATGTAGACGTATGGCGCAGTGTTTCCATGTATGAATGTAGACGTATGGCACAGTGTTTCCCATGTATGAATGTAGACGTATGGCACAGTGTTTCCCATGTATGAATGTAGACGTATGGCGCAGTGTTTCCCATGTATGAATGTAGACGTATGGCACAGTGTTTCCCATGTATGAATGTAGACGTGTGGCACAGTGTTTCCCATCTATGAATGTAGACGTATGGCACAGTGTTTCCCATGTATGAATGTAGACGTATGGCACAGTGTTTCCCATGTATGAATGTAGACGTGTGGCACAGTGTTTCCCATGTATGAATGTAGATGTATGGCACAGTGTTTCCCATGTATGAATGTACACGTGTGGCACAGTGTTTCCCATGTATGAATGTAGACGTATGGCGCAGTGTTTCCCATGTATGAATGTAGACGTATGGCGCAGTGTTTCCCATGTATGAATGTAGACGTATGGCGCAGTGTTTCCCATGTATGAATGTAGACGTATGGCACAGTGTTTCCCATGTATGAATGTAGACGTATGGCACAGTGTTTCCCATGTATGAATGTAGACGTATGGCACAGTGTTTCCCATGTATGAATGTAGACGTATGGCACAGTGTTTCCCATGTATGAATGTAGACGTATGGCGCAGTGTTTCCCATGTATGAATGTAGACGTATGGCGCAGTGTTTCCCATGTATGAATGTAGACGTATGGCACAGTGTTTCCCATGTATGAATGTAGACGTATGGCACAGTGTTTCCCATGTATGAATGTAGACGTATGGCGCAGTGTTTCCCATGTATGAATGTAGACGTATGGCACAGTGTTTCCCATGTATGAATGTAGACGTGTGGCACAGTGTTTCCCATCTATGAATGTAGACGTATGGCACAGTGTTTCCCATGTATGAATGTAGACGTATGGCACAGTGTTTCCCATGTATGAATGTAGACGTGTGGCACAGTGTTTCCCATGTATGAATGTAGATGTATGGCACAGTGTTTCCCATGTATGAATGTAGACGTATGGCACAGTGTTTCCCATGTATGAATGTAGACGTATGGCACAGTGTTTCCCATGTATGAATGTAGACGTATGGCACAGTGTTTCCCATGTATGAATGTAGACGTGTGGCACAGTGTTTCCCATGTATGAATGTAGACGTGTGGCACAGTGTTTCCCATGTATGAATGTAGACGTATGGCACAGTGTTTCCCATGTATGAATGTAGACGTATGGCACAGTGTTTCCCATGTATGAATGTAGACGTGTGGCACAGTGTTTCCCATGTATGAATGTAGACGTATGGCACAGTGTTTCCCATGTATGAATGTAGACGTATGGCACAGTGTTTCCCATGTATGAATGTAGACGTATGGCACAGTGTTTCCCATGTATGAATGTAGACGTGTGGCACAGTGTTTCCCATGTATGAATGTAGACGTATGGCACAGTGTTTCCCATGTATGAATGTAGACGTATGGCACAGTGTTTCCCATGTATGAATGTAGACGTATGGCACAGTGTTTCCCATGTATGAATGTAGACGTATGGCACAGTGTTTCCCATGTATGAATGTAGACGTATGGCACAGTGTTTCCCATGTATGAATGTAGACGTATGGCACAGTGTTTCCCATGTATGAATGTAGACGTGTGGCACAGTGTTTCCCATGTATGAATGTAGACGTATGGCACAGTGTTTCCCATGTATGAATGTAGACGTGTGGCACAGTGTTTCCCATGTATGAATGTAGACGTATGGCACAGTGTTTCCCATGTATGAATGTAGACGTATGGCACAGTGTTTCCCATGTATGAATGTAGACGTATGGCGCAGTGTTTCCCATGTATGAATGTAGACGTATGGCGCAGTGTTTCCCATGTATGAATGTAGACGTATGGCGCAGTGTTTCCCATGTATGAATGTAGACGTATGGCACAGTGTTTCCCATGTATGAATGTAGACGTATGGCACAGTGTTTCCCATGTATGAATGTAGACGTATGGCACAGTGTTTCCCATGTATGAATGTAGACGTGTGGCACAGTGTTTCCCATGTATGAATGTAGACGTATGGCACAGTGTTTCCCATGTATGAATGTGGACGTATGGCACAGTGTTTCCCATGTATGAATGTAGACGTATGGCACAGTGTTTCCCATGTATGAATGTAGACGTATGGCACAGTGTTTCCCATGTATGAATGTAGACGTATGGCACAGTGTTTCCCATGTATGAATGTAGACGTGTGGCACAGTGTTTCCCATGTATGAATGTAGACGTATGGCACAGTGTTTCCCATGTATGAATGTAGACGTATGGCACAGTGTTTCCCATGTATGAATGTAGACGTATGGCACAGTGTTTCCCATGTATGAATGTAGACGTATGGCACAGTGTTTCCCATGTATGAATGTAGACGTATGGCACAGTGTTTCCCATGTATGAATGTAGACGTATGGCACAGTGTTTCCCATCTATGAATGTAGACGTGTGGCACAGTGTTTCCCATGTATGAATGTAGACGTGTGGCACAGTGTTTCCCATGTATGAATGTAGACGTATGGCACAGTGTTTCCCATGTATGAATGTAGACGTGTGGCACAGTGTTTCCCATGTGTGAATGTAGACGTATGGCACAGTGTTTCCCATGTATGAATGTAGACGTATGGCACAGTGTTTCCCATGTATGAATGTAGACGTATGGCACAGTGTTTCCCATGTATGAATGTAGACGTATGGCACAGTGTTTCCCATGTATGAATGTAGACGTATGGCACAGTGTTTCCCATGTATGAATGTAGACGTATGGCACAGTGTTTCCCATGTATGAATGTACACGTGTGGCACAGTGTTTCCCATGTATGAATGTAGACGTATGGCGCAGTGTTTCCCATGTATGAATGTAGACGTATGGCGCAGTGTTTCCCATGTATGAATGTAGACGTATGGCACAGTGTTTCCCATGTATGAATGTAGACGTATGGCACAGTGTTTCCCATGTATGAATGTAGACGTATGGCACAGTGTTTCCCATGTATGAATGTAGACGTATGGCACAGTGTTTCCCATGTATGAATGTAGACGTATGGCGCAGTGTTTCCCATGTATGAATGTATTTGTGGCCACAAAAGAAAGAGAGGAGTGTGTCCTGTGTTCTGCATTTATTGGGTCCAAAAAGACAGGAGTATTGGCCAATCAAGCTAGAGTGTCCATAAGCCCAGAGTGTGTGCATTACCACCACCACTAGTATGCAAATAACCTCAAGAAGGCAAAGGAACATGGCTAACATGCTGAGACACTCGCTGAGATGTCATTAAGGCCCAAACCGCTCTTGAAATCGTATTTTCCCCAGCTCAATCTGCAATAGTTACTTGATATTGAAATAAGAAACTGGAATCCTTTGTGCAAGGGGACGATTGAAATTTTGGAGTCTAATATCGACGCATACTTTGTATTATTAGTCAACATTGCAACTTTTGCTAAATTAAATTTCACCTGTAAGCTTTTTCATTCCAATTTACTTATGTTTTTGTTTATTTGAATAGTATTTTTAGAATGTGCTGTGGGCCTTTAAAACATTAGCTGCAGGCTGCACTTTTGACACCCCTGCTACAGATATATTTTTTCTTTAAAGTGATAAGTCTATGGATAAAAAGCGGAACCTAGCGACGCATGCAAGTTTATCATAACGCACAGTCAGCATTTCTGCTTCAGTAAACAATCATGGTGATCAATGTTTCCCCAGAAAATGTGTTAGTTAAGGTGGTGTCTCTGGTGGGTGGGTGTCAGGAAGAGTGTAACTCGCTATCATGTCCCCACCTCAACGCTTGGTGTTAGGTTGTCTAAATTGTCAGGTGATGGCTTCTCTGATGTCTCCATCATGTATCTTCTTTATCTGGACGTCTTCTACTACTGCATTCAGCAACTTTGTCTCTATTGGAAGTTGTTCTTTTAGTCTGTCCTGCTTGTGGCTGTTGAGTTTTGCCTAGTTTAAAAAAATCATTCTTATAAGGATTTTTACAAAATGACATCCAATAATGATGAATACATTATTTGGGACAAAGCCACTTTAGCACAGGTGTGAGGGAGTGACATGTTATTTACAACATGTCAAAAGGCCCTCAACATCGTCGGAAACAATACAGCACTTTATCCAGGTATTTGAAATTGCACAGAAAAAAATTATATTTAATGCAACTGCAGTTTTACTTAACTCAATATTATTTATTACAATAAACTACTTAAAACATTTTTAATACAACCCTATTGAAAGTATTTTTGTCACACTGTTGTCAAGCAATGATAATATTCAAACAAATGGGCAAAATATGATTCCACATAGTGGTCATCTGAGAATATTTGTAATTGCAGTGCAGTTCATACAACAATGTTTTGTTGCCCCAGATATACAACAATATTGCTTCCTAGCCACAGCTGAAGTAGAGCTCTTCTCTCTTCCACCACAGAAGATTGTGGATTGCTCCAATTGGAATCTTGCTGCTCTTCTCCATCATTGGCCATATCTTTGTCTGTGAACAGGCTGTCTAGTGTGAATGGAGAATCCCAACTCCTCTTCTGATCTTTCTATTCCAAATGGAATGGATGTTGCTGATGGAGAACCGGCCCAGATCTGCTGGCATAGTTGAAAGTACGGTATAACAACTCTAGCTTAAGCACTTCTTCCACCTGCGTCCACTGCTAGTCTGGACTTTCCACGAATATTAGTGCTGATAGTTGTTTTTCTCGTGTCCCCTTTCCGATGAGGAAATTCCTCAGATGTCCCACCAAGTCTGTACTATTCCAAAATAGGGTAAGGATGTCACCATACTTGGACTGGCAAGTTTCCCAGTCAACACTTTGTTGAGTTTTATCAGCTTTAAACTCCAAAATGATGCTTAAAAGTAGCTCTACTTCTCTCTCAGTCCACATATATCATTCTTTCTTGCCGTGACACGCCATTTTTGCTATATGCTGCCTCCAGAAATGACGTTTTGGATGTTTTTGATTGGCTAAAATGGTCTTAAGTCCTACTTAAGACCAAAATACCCCCCGTATTTTGGCAAGCGTATGACACTCAATGTATGCCTTTGCTTGGGGACAGAGATAGTTTTTTAAATGTGCAGGTGTGGCTGGAGATCCTCTTAAGACCTTAGTTTAGACCAGGGGTGTCAAACTCAAATACAGAGTGGGCCAAACTTTAAAACTGAACAAAGGCGCGGGCCGAGGTTGAACAAATGAACCTTTTAATAGGGACCCAAACAAGTTTTTCATTGAACATTGAACAAGCAAGGCTTATATAACTTTATAGTGACATGCAAAATTGAGTTTCAAATAATAATAACAATAATAATTAAAAAAATATCAATGGCATATCAAATCAAATTTAAATAAAAAATGAATGCCTCTTTTGTATTTGCAGCCTTCTGAGGTAAATATCAACATTAACTTTTTCCAGAGGCTAATACATTTGAAAATAAAATAACAATGAATAAATCAACCATTCAGGCCTTTTTACTGCTCAGTTAATGTTGGGGCTCAGGTGGGCGGGGTTAGGGGGGAGGGGTTTGTTGGTAGCGGGGAGGGGGGGTGAATATTGTAGTGGTCCGGAAGACTTAGTGTTGCAAGGTCTTCTGGGTATTTGTTCTGTTGTGTTTCTGTTGTGTTACGGTGCGGATGTTCTCCCGAAATGTGTTGGTCATTCTTGTTTGGTGTGGGTTCACAGTGTGGCGCATATTTGTAACAGTGGTAAAGTTTTTTATATGGCCACCCTCAGTGTGACCTGTATTCTGTTGATCAAGTATGCGGGCTTGCATTTACTTACATGTGTGTAGAAGCCACATATATTACGTGACTGGGCCGGCACGCTGTTTGTGGAGGAAAAACCGACTTGACGACAGGTTGTAGGGGACGCTAAAGGCAGTGCCTTTAAGGCACACCCCCAATATTGTTCTCCGGGTGGAATTCGGGAGAATGGTTGCACCGGGAGATTTTCGGGAGGGGCACTGAAATTCGAGAGTCTCCCGGGAAATCAGTGAATGTGGTGTTACAGCGGCACCGGCGGGCCAGCTCTAATGTTAATTTGATATTGCCTCAAGGGCCAAATTAAATTACACAGCGGGCCAAATTGGCCAGAGTTTGACACCTATGGTTTAGACGGTGGCTCTTGTTGTTAAGGCAGCCGCGGGAAACCCTGGTGACGATGTCAGCAATGCGAGCGACACTTGCTAACTTGTCAGCCACTTCTCCAAGAGACTCCTTTTGAACACTCCTCGCACATGAACACTTCAAAATGCACATATTTGCCCCGTTTGTTGACCTACAAAGTATGTTTTTGGAGAGGAGGAGTGTGGTCGGGTGCTGGTTAGCTTGAAGCTAACAGCTAGCCTGTCGCCATCCTCGAACAATGACGATACAACGGGAGATAAAAGTGAAGTTTCCATGGAATTACAAAGACTAAAAGAAGTCATTTACTGGAGACCTGGCAAAGGATCAATTTAAAAAGGTTGACTTTACACTCACCTTAGTGTTTACCGTCAAGTCTTTCTTTGGACAGCCCCTCGCGCTAAACTTGTCCCTGTGCAAACTGAGTCAGTATTTGGCATTGAAAAAACTTTCAGCAAATCGAAATTTTCGAATAATAAAAACGCAACAAACGGGGATGGAAATTATTCACGGCAAATATAAACAAAACAAAACAACGGTGGAAAGCGATAATCGATCAAATAAAAAATAAAAAAAGTGGCAAACTGGGTCGTTAAAAAAAAAATGGATCATGTCCTTTCTGATTTCAATGCGTGAAAAGACCCAAAAAGTGCGTTAACGCCAACACTGATATAGCAACCATTGAAATACATTGAAATCAGTTTGATCCATGCTTGGCCCCCAACTTAACAGTCACATTTGAACATGTAACACGCCTTTTAAAAATAGAAACAGTTGCTGAGTAATGAGAATGACCGTGGGGAAGTTGGATTTTGTTAGTGCTAACGCGCCAAGAAGCAGTTCAGAGTTCATCTTTTCTGGAATCCTGAGAGGGATTACAGGAGGCTGCTCCCGCTTTGGGATTCCCTGGTTCCGCTGTCAGACCTGGCGGTATGGTGTTAAAACAGGATCCTGCTCTTTTTTTCTATTTTGTTAAGATACAATTGTAAAACTCATTTTCTTATTCCTACTCATGTAGCCCTACTGCAAAGTCAGTCATTTTAGTCTATAACAAAGATTGGAAAAACCTTTTTTGGACACCTTACGCTTACCTCTGATTTCTACAGAATGCGGAACACCTGCGAAGTTTCGTACAGCCAACATCCGGCAATCCCCACTGTCCTTATGTTGCGACTCCCTCGTGCAGCCAAATGGCGCAGACTTTTACCTATCCATCCATCCATTTTCTACCGCTTATTCCCTTTCGGGGTCGCGGGGGGCGCTGGCGCCTATCTCAGCTACAATCGGGCGGAAGGCGGGGTACACCCTGGACAAGTCGCCACCTCATCGCAGGGCCAACACAGATAGACAGACAACATTCACACTCACATTCACACACTAGGGACCATTTAGTGTTGCCAATCAACCTATCCCCAGGTGCATGTCTTTGGAGGTGGGAGGGGCCTATCCCCAGGTGCATGTCTTTGGAGGTGGGAGGAAGCCGGAGTACCCGGAGGGAACCCACGCATTCACGGGGAGAACATGCAAACTCCACACAGAAAGATCCCGAGCCTGGATTTGAACCCAGGACTGCAGGACCTTCGTATTGTGAGGCACACGCACTAACCCCTCTGCCACCGTGAAGCCCTTTTACCTAATCTCGCAAATCTGTGCAGAATCCTCTGATAAAGTAGACATGGCGGAACGTCTGGAGCTTGGCGGTCCATCAATACCCAGAGGCTGTGACGGCGTTGACTTGACAACTTTGCCTTGCAGAACAACAGCTGTTTGTTTTTTGTAGCATGAAACAACACAAGAGTCCAATCCTCCCTGGCAAGCGTTGTAGACACACAACCACGGCCATAATCTTTGACAAGTTGACTTCATGTCTGTCACCGCCTTTTAAGACGTTTCAAAGTGTAAATCCACCGTGAAGACAGACTATTTTACTTTGAAAGTAAACTGGATCATTTATTTTGTGTCTGTGCATGACTTCCTGTCCAAGACTTTTTGGCAAAATTGAAGCGCTGTGTTGCGGCGACCGCCAAAAACAAAAGCCCTGCGTATGTTCAGTGCAGGAATGCGGAAGGACACCAACATGGCGGTGATGTTGGGAACGGACACATTTTCCTCAGCCATTCTGCATCATGTGTAAATCAGAAGTTAGACCAACTGTAGGCTTTAATAAAACAGCAAACCATTAAAAAAAGTATCCTTGAAAAGGAATACGTAACGTTTCAAGATTTTGCAATATATTCTACTACTAGAAGTGTGGATTCTAGTCATTCCACTTCAACTGAGTCAAACTCCAGTCGCACTTTTAATGACTTTGGACTTGACTTGACAATGTCATCACAGACTTGACTTGTAGACTTTGGCATTAGTGTAGCAATAGTGTCCTCCACTGTAACTGCTGGGTCTGGACCGATAGCACATTTTTATTGACAACGTATTGACCTACTAATTATTGCTAATAAAGGATATGATTGCCATTACCGTATTTCCTTGAATAGCCGCTGGCCATGTAATATGCGCATGCCTTGAATTACTGCCGGGTAAACCTGGCTCCCCAGATCAATAAGCGCATGCTTACTTTTACCGCCGGGTTAAATTCGTGATGTCACTAGTGACGCTTTCCCTGCCGTCATTTTCAAAATGGCGAAGGAGTTTTTATTTGCTTTGACTGTGTGTAAACCAGGGGTCTTGTTCCACAGCCATACAGATCACACTAATGGTTGTGATATAAACAACTTTAACACTCTTAATAATATGCGCCACACTCTGTGAACCCACACCAAACAGATTTCTGGAGAATATTGGCTCTGTAACACATTATAAACGCAACAAAACACTTACCCAGAATGCAATGCATCCACGACTCCTGGCTACACCATACATCGCTGGCACCAAACCCCGCCCCTTTCCCCCCCTCTTCTCCGTGCGTTGGTTGAGGTGGGCGGGGTTAAGGGCGCGTGTATAGTATAGCCAAGAGTCACGGATGCACGGCATTATGGGTAATCCCTATGCTGCGTTTATAATGTGCCACAGAGCCAATGCGCTCCA
>NC_084634.1:42240492-42287992 GCF_033978795.1 Nerophis ophidion
CAGCTTCCCAAAACCTTTGGGGTTTGTCAAGATGATTTTTGGCATACCGGAGTCTGTTTTTCTTGTGCCTGGTAGTCAGAAGTGGGGTGCGCCTGGGAGTTCTGGCATGGGGGCCTTCATCTCGTAGTGCGCGCCTTATTGTCTGGGACGAAACCTGTGTTCCCCCTTCTGCAATGTCCTGTTGTAGTTCCTCAGCTGTTACCCAGGGGTTTTTCACCACTGTATGCTTCAAATACCGGACAGCATCCTCTTTCTACCACGCCCAGGTAGTTTTTCCACTGTGCCTTTAGCTTTAAACTTGCAAATTATGCTCCCAACTGTTTCTCTTGGAATGTGTAATGTCATTGCTATTTTCTTATATCCATATCCTTTCTTATGAAGAGAAATGACCTCCTCTCTTGACTTCTTTGACCACTCCCTGGACTTCACCATGTTGCAAATACACCATTGACCATCTAGTAGAAGCTGAGCATCACAGTCTTTTTCAATCAGTTTAATTGTTGCTCGTTATGGTTCTAATCACATCTACGGGTGTTTTCAACACCTGATTGAAAATACCTTATTCAAATTCTGTTCTTAAGAGTTATGATCTTCAAGGGGTTGAATCATTTTGTCAATGAGAAATGAGAAATGACACTGGTATGTTACAAAATATAATGTTGTAATTCAAATTGCATTTGTCTATTTAATGCATCTTTATTTGATATGACTATAAACAAAATACGGAATAAATGTCCAACTTAAAATATGAATGTCACACCCCCTCTCGATCGACATATTTCACAATCAAGCGAAACACAACAAAAATGCAACACAAAGAGAAATATGAACACGAAGTGTAAAAAAACCCACTTACAATCTGATAGCTTTAGAACTTAGATACTTTCGCAAGCCACTGTCGTAGTGAAAATGTGTTATCTTTCTGTCAAATAGTGACTTACTGTGAAATGTCAAACAAAACTTGGAAGTTGGTTGTAATCACACATTTAACGCTTGGACCATGTTTATTGTCTTGTCCCTAGAGACCACTGTGTTTTGGGGGCTAATTCTCATGTCTGCTTTGTTGTGTGCCCCCACGGTTGTGTAAGCATAACGTTTGTTTTTATTGGAACTGGCCCAGCCCTCGAGAGGAGCCGCCTAAATCCTCCTGAATGTTCACTCAGGGACGTCTGAGCCGCAGACCCTGACCACTCAGACTCCTTTTATCTCTTTTGTGGCCCCACCACCTCATCTAAAACTGTTTCAAACTGCTCCGTGTTTGTTAGTCAACCTTGTGCGACTTATTCAAGGGTTTGTGTAGAGCAGGGGTGTCCAACCTTCTGGACAAATTGGCCGGGGGCTGAAAGTCGACTGAATATAAAGTAACAATATATATAGCCTATACATATATATGTGTACATATTATACATACATACTTTTTTTTTTTTGTTAATTGATCTCAACTCTGTACACTGCTGCTGGAATTTTAATTTTCCTGAAGGAACTCTCCTGAAGGAATCAATAAAGTACTATCTATCTATCTATCTATCTATCTCATAGATATATCATTATTATTTAATACAATTGGATGTGAAAGTTCAACTCCTACCTCGTTTACTCCCGTAACAACCTCCCTAAAGTTTTGTAATCATTCAGAAATATCGAGCAGCTAAAATGCGCCAAACATGGTTACATGTGGAGAGTGTTTTGCAGTTTTCCCATCATGCATTGGAATAGATTTAAATGGGTGAAATGTTGAATTATTTATGGTGCTTGAACCTTTTTATAATATCCACAAAGTTCAGTGTGCAGATTGTGTTATATGAACATGTGTGTTGACTTGTGTGAATGTGTTGGTTGTAGGGCTGGGCGATATATGGAATATATTGGATATATGGCGGGTTTGTCTCTGTGCGATATAGAAATGAACTATATGGTGAGTAATGTTCTCACGCAGTTGCTTTTAGCTGCGGGCATTACACTACAGGCTCTTCCCACTCTTTCTTGTCTCTTCGTCTCACAGAGACGTAAAACAAGCGCACCTTCATACATAGGTCACATACTGTCAGGCGTACAGCGTCATACACCCTCCCTCGCCCAGCGTAGAGGTAGCAGCATGGGTAACGTTAGTTGTGGCAGGTGGTACGAGTGGTAATACGAGAGAAAGAAGGTGCCAATCTGGTAACAAATGGAGGAAGAAGAATGAACTCCCAAGAAAAACAGCAGGGGGTCCATCGTCTGGCGGTGGTTTGGCTTCAAGCGGGAACATTTGTTAGGGATGTAACAGTATTATAAATACCATGGTATTGCGCTTTTCTCCTCAATAATACCGTGACATGTGACGGTATCAAACTTAAAACCCTGCAAGTGTAGTTTTATTTTGGCCTTTTAGCGTTGGCCAAATCATGTTCGTACTCGTAGAGAACATGAATTGGTTTTGGACATGAAATGTGGTTGGGTTATGTTGCTAACAAACAGACACATAACTTCTTTGGCGGAGTTAAGAGTGTTCTGGCAAAGCCAAGTGCCCTACTTTGGTTTCGAGCGTTTCCAAAGCGACACAGAGCGTGAAAGCACAGAAAAATACGAGTAAACCAAAAAGCTACTTGATACATCTTCAATCCATCCATTTGTTTTTCTACTGCTTGTCTCATATGTTGCATAAACTGCCACACTGAAAAGATATTTGAAGCCAAACATCAGTTTGTGAGGTATTTACATAATTAAAAGCTATATTGTTAGTTTACTTTTCTGAGAAATATTTGCCAGACTGATATAAAAAATGTCCACTGTAGAGGACACGACTTCCCATCATGTAAAAGTTGAAAGACACTAAATTGTACATTATTGTTTTACACTTGATGTTTACATTCTTGCTTTAAGGTTATTCTTTTAAATATTTTTTGGAAACAATAGATGTTCCTGCACAATTATTTGCACTTAGAGATACTTTATGGTGGTAAAAAAATCTGAATACAACATTTGAGTATTATGTTTTCAGTTACAGTAAGTCTGGTTATCCTAAATAAACATTGCTGCTTTTTAAAAAATATATATATATCGCAATAACATGGTGCCGTAAGATTTTGATGCTCTTACATCCCTACAATTAAATGGTTATTGACTTGATTTACTTGTGTTGTCCACAAGATGGCGGCAAACTAGAAGGGAAACATCCATACATGTTCTACCTCTTGTCTCTCTCGGGGTCGTGGAGGGTGGCTGGAGCCTATTGCCAGATATTTTAAAGTCATTTGGAAACACGCCAGGGGCCAGCGTTCTTAGTAAAGCCATGACGTCTTGCGGGCCAAACTGAAGACGCCTGCAGGCCGTAGTTTGGACACCCCTGGTGTAGACTGCGTGAGAGAAGATGGGGAAAACAAAACCTTTAATACTTTAGTGTTTTCTTGAAATACCAAACGAAATGTCCCCTCACAGGAGGTGAGCAGGAGCAAGGAATGTTGCAGTTATTTTGTTCTCTGTGCTGAAGAGCAGGGTAATGCTGTGCACGACACTTGAATTGTCTTCAAACTCTGATTCAACCGCAATTTGTTTGCTTTATGTGACTTTGAATTTTTGGCCCTTTTTCTTTTATTTGCAGACATTTTTGTTATTTTCTGCTTCGTTGTTGCTCGCCTTTCCTAGTCTGCTCTGGATAGCGTTTGAAGTTGCTGTGGTAAACATCTCTCAGAAGATGATGTCACTACCCTCCCCAATTAATACCCTCACAAAAAGGGTCTGTTTACAACCTTTCCACTCCAGCAGGGCTGGGCAAATATTTGGACTTGGGGGCCACATTGAGAGAAAAAAAGTGTCTGGGGGGCCAATGTGTATGTGTATAGATGATGTATACACATTTAGCTGTAAAAATCCGCTATACAGTAAGTGTGTTTGGCTCCCTTTTTTTCAGGAACACTAATACCAAAAGTCACAATGTCCCTTAGAGTTGTAAAAACAGATCACCTCAAAAAAACGGAATGGAATTTTACAGTTTTTTACAGAATGGGACACCCAAAATGTACATGAAAATAAAAAAGTGGGATTTACAATATTAAGTATGAACAATAAAAGAGTGAATATTAACAACATATTTTACTTGTCAGAGCAGCTCCTCCATAGTTGTGTATCTTTTACAATCAAACAAAACACAACAAAAATGTAACAAACAGCAAGATATGAAAGCAAAGTGTAATAAACACCTACAATATGATATATTATCACTTTTATGAAGAAATTTGTTGTAAAAATCTGCTTCTGCATCTGTTCCTGACACACATGGCGGCCCTGAAAAAAAGCCTCTCCCACTCTCTTTTGTTCCTGGTCTCAGCTGCTGTGATGTAGATTACAGTAATAACTCCAGTAGTAACACTCAAAAGTGCACATTTCAACCATCAAAGTACTTTCTATAGTTGAAGACTTAGTCATTTAAAAAAATCACTGCCCAACATAATGGCAAATACACTTTTCATGTTCAAGGTCCAAATAAATAATGTAGAACATCCGGCGGGCCGGATTGAAAATTTTAATGGGCGGCATGTGGCCCGCGGGCCCTATTTTGCCCAGGTCTGCACTAGAGGGTGCTACTTTTTCCAAAGTGTTGTAAGCATTACTACATATCCCACCCTCTTTGGAATTTGGGCAGATAGATTTACTTGACACATGTGCACACATTCTCTTCATGTGCTGTCATGTAATGATAGCTATTTGGCTAAAATAGCTGAAACTGGCTAGTCAGTAGGGCTGTCTTCAAATAGTCAAAGATTTGTTAGGACTACAAACATGGCAATGGAATGGTCTCACAATAAACTACTCCATCCCTGTGCCTGGGAGTAATCCCTGCAGGGAGGGATGCATGTAATGCCTTCATCATATTGACAAAGTTACTTCTTATCTGCTTACAATGTGGGTTGTCACCAGAGAACAATCGCTGCTTCCGTCATTTCAACAAGCCCTAATCTATCAAATGTATCTGTCTGCACACAATATTTCACTGATCGTAGTGGGAGGATGTTTCTAGACGGGAAAAGCTGGTCAGACAAGAAAGGTGTGTGATTGGACGTCTCTTACCGGCCAAACCCCACAGTCAGCCCACTGGAAATTGGACACGGCGCCTCGCACCGAAAGCATAGTGCTTCTTTTGAAGGTTACGACCTTCTTCCACCGGTTTGACTTCGGAAACTTCATGGTTTTTAATTTCTTTAGTTGATTGGCAACACTGAATGGTCCCTAGTGTGTGAATGTTGTCTGTCTATCTGTGTTGGCCCTGTGATTAGGTGGCCACTTGTCCAGGGTGTACTCCGCCTTCCTTGTCTTTGATGTACACCGCCTTCCATCCGAATACAGCTGAGATAGGTTCCAGCAACCCCAAAAGGGAAAAGCGGTAGAAAATGGATAGAAAATAAAACATGTTTTAGGTTATTTCACATTTGTTGTTAAATACATAACTTCCCGTGTGTTCATGCATAGTTTTGATGTGACAATCTACAATGTAAATAGTCAAGGAAATAAAGAAAAAGCACTAAATGAGAAGGTGTGTCCTAACTTTTGGCCTCTACTGCATGTATCGTATTTTCTGGACCATAAAACGCAACGGATTCTAAGGCATATTAAAGGAGTCATATTATTATTATTCTTTTGTAAATGTAAAAGACTTCCTTGTGGTCTACATAACATGTAACGGTGCTTCTTTGCTCAAAATGTTGCATGGATGATGTTTTATACATCATCTTCAACTCACTTTCTGACAGTCTCTTCAGGATGTGTCTTATTTACGTGCCTCCACTTGGACAGCGTCATCTTTGTTGTAGCGGTGTAGCGTGCAAGGACAGGAGTGGAAGAAGTGTCAAAAGATGGAGCTAACTGTTTTAATGACATTCACACTTTACTTCCATTAATAACAAAACAGCATCTCCTCATCTGCGACTCACTAGTGCAACAACAACACCCGATATGTGTCCTGTGACCGGAACTCTCTAATAAGTAAAGTTCCTTGGGTGAATAATGTAAAGTCACTACACCGGTATGTTTTAATGCTTCCATGGTGAGTTTACTGACAGATATAAATAAGAACTTTACACTACTTTATATTAGAAATGGCAACAGAGGAGGATGAATGTCACATAACAAGAAGATAGAGAAAAATAAGTTGATCAATTATGGGGTCAGCACAGACTACAAAGGCGGACTCGTGCAATTTTTCAGGATTTATGCAGATCCCAAATACAGATCAGCAGGTACCAGAAGGTAAGAAAAGTTGCTTTTGCATAATATTGTGAAACAAAACGCCAGGTTATGTCTTACCTTATACACACAGCATAATAATACTCCTTTGTTGAAGCACAGTATACAATCCATCAAACGGTGTGGCTTCATAGCTTACCAAAGTCATACTAAAACATTTTCATAGATTTTTAAAACATTTTAATAGATTTTTGAGCGCTGTGTGTAATTTTCTATATTTTCATTGGAACATATACAATGTTGGCGTTGTTTACTTAAGACATATTGCCATCATATTGCAATCTTCATGTATCTCTTATGTGTGACTGCCATCTACTGGTCACACTTATCATTACACCATGTACCAAATAAAATATCTTTGAGGTCAGTAAGCAAAGCCACAATTATTCCGTACATTAGGCGCACCGGGTTATAAGGCGCACTGTCGAGTTTTGATTTAAATAAAAAATAAAAAGGATTTTAAGTGCTTCTTATAGTCCAGAAAATAGGGTAGTCTTTTACCTTTGCCATGCAGAGCCAAGTACCTCACTAAATATGGTTTACAGTTTGTCTTTTTTAGGTGGAACAAGTCACAAATTTGATCCACTTGAATGAAGCCTGTATTTCTTTTAGTATTGAGTTGATGAACTTGAGGAATGTCAGTGTGTAAGACAAGTGCTGGAGCACATGTTGCTGACCACTCAGTGACCACCACTAATATGGAGCAGTGGATTCTCTTCTAAACATGCTGTGCATTCATGTCAGTGTGTAAGACAAGTGCTGGAGCACATGTTGCTGACCACTCAGTGACCACCACTTATATGGAGCAGTGGATTCTCTTCTAAACATGCTGTGCATTCAACTACCTGCTCTAAGGGGCAAAATCACATTCCACTACTAAAAACAAAACTGGTGGTTACAGTTGTGTTGTTGACCTCATACTTGTCCTTGGTAGAGTTAATATTGTGAGGACTGTGTGTGTACGCACACTACCCTCCCCCAGACCTGGAATTTGGTTCCCAGGACTGCCTGGCATTCCTCACTGCTGCTCATGGCTTTTGTGAGTGTGTGTACGTGCGTGTGCGTGTGTGTGTGTGCTCAAGCTGCACAAGTGGACATGCGTGCTATAATTATATCCCCTATGTCTTACTGTGCTATGGTTTGGGGACAGATGTGTAGTGAAGCCTTTGTTGTCATTATATAAACCTACACTAAAGATATTTGACCAAAAAGCAATGACGCATCATCGATAGATGGATAGATAGATGGATGGATAGATAGATAGATAGATAGTACTTTAGTGATTCCTTCAGGAGATTTCCCTCAGGAAAAATTCAAATTCCAGCAGCAGTGTACAGAATTAAAATGTAATTTAAAAAGTAAATAATGGGGTCATAAATGGAAACAAAATAGAAAAATATTCCAATAAGAAATAAAAATAAAAAGCAACAATGAGAATGAAAATGAAAGAGTAAAATAAGAATATAAGAAGAGAAACTAGGCAGTAGTGAGCATGTTATGAAAAAGTATTGCACTGTTATTGTTTTGACAGTAGTCATTTTTGGAAGATGATTTTATAATATAGGTGTTTTGGTCCACTTACAATGACAACAAGAAAAAATATTGTTTTTGGTTTAGTATTGTATGTCGGGGTGGGGGTCCTGCCTTGGAAATAATGTGTACCCCTTTCAGAGATCATGTGTACCCCTTTCAGAGATCACATTTACTTCCCATTAAGACCTTCACATGTTGCATAATGAGATGTACGCATGGAATAATGTGTACATTCCTGCAGCTTTCTGTTTGTAAAATATATCTTTTTATTAGTAACTCTAATTAAGAAGTTAGATTTCCAATTATCATAATCAAATGACAGCAGTCATTTCCATGAGATGATTTTCAGAGATCACATTTAGTTCCCATCAAGACCTTCACATGTTGCACAATGAGATGTAAGCATGGGATCATGTGTACATTCCTGTCACTTTGTTTGTAAAATATATATTTTTGTATACGAACATAATTTCATGATTAATATTTATAAATTAAAATTCTTAACAAATGACAGTAGAATAAGCACATATTTGCTTGGTAAATCATAGTGTAACAATCTGTAATTAAAGCTGCAAGCAGCGTTGGTCGGGTCCGCCTTTGGCCGCTGCCGCCGTGTCCCGAGTCCCGAGTCCCGATCTTAGTCAGACCTACATAGAAGTTTTTGTTTCATCACTCTACGACATTCCTAACAGAATTTAAAAGCAGTTTTGTCAGTTTTTTTTCCTAGGGGGAGCTAGGGCACAATTTTCATTTTTGGGGTTTGTTTTTTTATTGGATGGCAATTTTCACCAGTCCTGATGTGTGTGTAAAATTTGGTGAGTTTTGAAGCATGTTAAGGGGTTCAAATTACAGATTGGCGTTTCTGGATGTTGTTGATAAATGGCTTTCGCTTTGCATAGTATAGCTTTAACTGGCACTTTGAAGCATTTTAAGGGGGTCAAATATCAGTTCAAAGAGGCAAAAAAGGCATTTTTTGCAAAAATTTTGTTTTGAAGGGGTTTTTGTCAACTTCCTGTTGATTTTAGGTATAGAAGTGTTTAATGGAAATGCAGGTCTAAGTCAGACCTACATAGAGGTTTTTGTTTCATGTCCCTACGACATTCCTAACGGAAGTTACAAGCAGTTTTGTCTGGAAAAAGGTGACGGCTTTTTACAAATATTTTATTTTGAAGGGGTAATTGCCAACTTCCTGTTGATTTTAACTGAAAGATGCCAATCATCAAAATGTAGGTCTAAGTGAGACCTACATTGAGGTTTTTGTTTCATGTCTGTCCGACATTCCTACCAGAAGTTACAAGCAGTTGTATCTGTTTCCTCTTCCTAGGAGCAGATTTTTCTGTGTTTCATTAAAAAATTGCATTAGAATGCAGTTTTGAGTTTTAAGGTTTGGTTTCTTCACTAGATCGCAATTTCTGCCAGTCCTGATGTGTGTGCCAAGTTTGGTGAGTTTTGAAGCATTTTAAGGGGGTCAAATTACAGCTCAAAGAGGCAAAAATAGCATTTTTGCGAAAATGTTGCTTAGAATGAGTTTTTGCAAAATTTCTGTTGATTTTGGGTATAGAAGTTTTTTATTGGAAATGTAGGTCTAAGTCAGACCTACACAGAGGTTTTTGTTTCATGTCTCTACGACATTCCTAACGGAAGTTACAAGCAGTCTGTTTTTTGTCTCTTCCTAGGGGGCGCTAGCGCGCAATTTTCATTTTTGGGGTTAGGTTGCTTAATAAGTTGGTCTGCCGCTCCATACCGATGTCTGTGTCAAATTTGGTGAGTTTTGAAGCATGTTAAGGGGGTCAAATTAGGGTGCGAAGGTGCGAGCGCGCCTTGGGCTGCTGCCCCCAAGGCCCAGGGCTTAAGACGCCTTCGTCCCACTATTTAATGCATTGTGAAAGTACTGCAGTTGTTGTATTGAAGTGAAAATATCTAGCTTCCTGTTGATTTTTGCCAAAGTATGTTAATTATTCAAATGTAGGTCTAAGTCAGACCTACATAGTGGTTTTTGTTTCATGTCTCTCTGACATTCGTACCGGAAGTTACAAGCAGTTTTGTCTTTGTTTTTCTTCCTAGGAGCCGTTTGTCTGTGTTGTATTCCTAGGGGGCGCTAGAGCACAATTTTGAGTTTTGGGGTTTGGTTTTTTTATTAGCTCGCAATTGTTGCCAGTCCTGATGTGTGTGCCAAGTTTGGTGAGTTTTGAAGCATTTTAAGGGGGTCAAATTACAGCTCAAAGAGGCAAAAATAGCATTTTTTGCAAAAATTTGGCTTTGAATGGGTTTTTGCAAAATTTCTGTTGATTTTGGCCCCAGAAGATACAATTATGGAATTTAGGTCTAAGTCAGCCCTACATAGAGGTTTTTGTTTCATGTCTCTACGACATTCCTAACGAAAGTTACAAGCAGTCTGTTTTTTTTCTCTTCCTAGGGGGCGCTAGCGCGCAATTTTCATTTTTGGGGTTTGGTTGCTTAATATGTTGTGGTGTCACGGTAGACCGACTTGTGTGTCAAGTTTGGTGAGTTTTGAAGCATGTTAAGGGGGTGAAATTGGGGCGCGACGGTGCGGAATAATAATAAAGAATAATAATAAAACACAGCAGATTCAATAGGGTCCTTGCCTATGGCAAAGGACTCCACAGGAGTCCTTTGCCATAGGCAGGGCGGACCCTAATTACACAAAACGTGTAGTGTTGGAGTTGTCCGACTTTTTGTGTGACTGTAAAGGCATCACTGGCTAAGTGCCTTATTTGCATGTGTTGGCGCACGAGACAAAGTGCGAGCGGGTGCTGTTGATATGACAATGTTGGTTTTGGTTTGGTTTGTACGGCAGTTTTGCTAGATGGAAACTATTTTACCAATGTTTTGAACATGTGTTTATAAAGAGTTTTGCTCAAAGTGGTGGATGGAATTCATGTCCTCCTTAAAGCTTCTCGACAGACGTTACAATAATTGAACAGTTATAACGAAAACTGTTTTCTCTGTTGTGGCTGCGAGTCGTCAGTTACATTGAAAATTGTTACGCGCTTGTTTTTTGATTAGATTTTGTGAGTGGGCGGCATTGATGACGCGTGAGCAGTGCACAATCGCACAGGGAACCTTGCATCCAGTATCCGCCTTTTAGCCTATTTTACACCTTAGATGAAAAATAGTCACTCATCAAATATTTTGTTGACCAGACGTTTGCTTTCTCCACAGGCCAAGGTTGACATGGCTCCCTTGTTCACTGAGCTACCCTCCTAGGCATCCTCATCGAGCGACAACCCTGGAATCCTAAGTTGTGTGCGACATGACAAGCAGCTATCTGAACGGACACGGAGGAGGAGATGAAGAGCTGAGGTTAGGACACCAGCACAGAGAAATGGCTGTGGACTGTCCGGGAGATCTGGGGAGCCGAACACTGCCGGTCCGACGCTCCGCACAACTGGAGAGAATACGACAACACCAGGCATGCAAGCACACTCGTCCCAAGTATTTGGATGCTGGCCGTTGGAGAGATTGTGTGAAGCTTTAAAGTATTGTTTTGAAAAAGAATTAGAATTGACATGGTAGCTATCCCACGTGACCTGTGTAAAGACATGGTGTTGCTCTATGGTGGCGGCCACTGCAGTTTGGACTCAAACTATCTTCACTTGGCAGCCAGAAAAGGTGTAGACTCTCCCACTTGACCTTTCTGTGCTTGCCAGGAGGACCTCCGTCGGCGAAGAGAGGAGGAAGGTCGGCAGCTGGATCTGAACGCCTCCCTAAGGCTCAAGAAGCTCTCCCAGAATCCCCACAGCGGCATTGACAACCCCACATTCCTGGAGGATACGTACACACCTGCACAGCAGCCGGCACTCAGCAACCAGCACGCTTTGCTCGGTACAGACACAAACACACATGAAAAAAGTAGTATACTGTGAAGGCTTGGAGTCTAACGGGAGAACAGTAGAAAAGGAAGTGAAACTTGAAAGGAATGTAAGTGTAAGAGTTACTGCAAGACACTTCATTGAAACTGAGAGACTGATGTTCATACCCTTCTCGGCTTGTACACTTCTGGTACAATGGCCGTTCTAATGGATCAAAAACCCTACTAGTACCGGGTCCCCATTTTTTGAAATCTTTTACGGCCATGACAGCGCGTCATCCCGTCGTGACACGGAGGAGCATGTTCAGCAGCGCGCACACACAGAGTACTTACAAGCAGACACAGTGTGTAGACAGAAAAGCGAGAATGGATGTATTTTGGTGTAAAAAGTCAAAATAAAGGTGAAGTTCCAACACTGAAACACCCTCAGGAAGAGATGCTTTAACACATGCAGCTAACATCCATCCACAGTGTTTTAGCTACTTCTAAATCACTAATCCTGGTCTCCATGGCGACAAATAAAGTTTCTTACAAATAACATCACTGGAGGACAAGGAATAGTAAAACATGCTTCACTACACAGCGTAGCTCACCGCCGTCACTACTAATGACGCACTTCCTGAATGTAAACAAATGCCATGGGTGGATCTACACCTGACATCCACTGTAATGATACCAAGTACAGGAGCGTATCTAGTCGATACTACTATGATTACATCAATAGTTTTTATTGTCGCCAACTCTTTTTTTCTGTTTTTACAATTCGTATTATGTTTATAAAGTCAGTAAATATGTCCCTGGACACATGAGGACTTTGAATATGACCAATGTATGATCCTGGAACTACTTGGTATCAGATCCATACCTAAATGTGTGGTATCATCCAAAACTAATGTCAAGTATCAAAGAAGAGAAGAATAAGTGATTATTACATTTGAACAGAAGTGTAGATAGAACATGTTAAAAGAGAAAATAAGCTGATATTAACAGTAAATGAACAAGTAGATGAATAATCCAATTTTCAAGTTTGTCCCTCATAATGTGTATAAAATAGAATGATAAATGACACAATATGTTATTAATTAGGAGTCTTTGTTAACTTACTACTAAAATAAAAGTTATCATTTTATTTGAGGACTAAAATGCAATAAGAAACATATGTTCCATGTACACTAAGATTTCTTGTTACAATAAAGACAATAATGACATTTTTCTGGTGCTCTTTATTTAGAAAAGTATGGAAACACATTTTGGTAGCAGTACCAAAATATTGGTGTGGGGACAACATTATACCTTCACACTGAAATGAGATTCTGCACACATGAATGAAAGAGAGTCTTCTTCTGTCAGTGGACAAGTAGAGCTAGAGTAAGTATCTTGTTGTTGTTGATTGTGTTATTTGTGTGCAGAGTTGGAGGAGCTGCTGCTGTCACTGAAGCAGGTCCGGGGCACTTTGTCCGACCAACAGAGTCAGAATGACATAGAGCTGGTTCTTGCGCTGCTAAACAAGGTAATGGAGTTTTCAGGGTGAAGACCACTTGTTCATAAGTCCAATACTGATCCTTCAATGTTGTTTATTCAAAACATTCTTTATTCCTCTCATGTTGTCATAGTTGCTGTGTATGCATGTAGACAACATTGTTTGACATGGAGCAGACTAAAAAGGCACCGTGTTCTGCTCTCCTAAAAGAAGAAGTTACATTGAGATATGAAATAGACATGGCTCATGTTTTTTCAAAACGTTAAACACACATTATTTCTTTTCAAATAGACAGAGCAGCACATTGGAAAGATTACAGTTGAAATGATATCAGGTAAAACTATGTGCAAAGGAATACTACTTTCATTTTGCAAGGAGATATTCCATGTACGTGCATCCGGAAAGTATTCAGTGCTTCACTTTTTCCCCATAATTGCATCATTTCCAAATCATTTATTTTTGTCTATGCACAATACAATGACTTTGTAAAAAAGGTATTTTTTTTTAAACTTTTGCAAATTTTTTTAAAAATGCAAAAAACTGACAAAATTAAATAGGGAACCATATCCTTTCATTGTTAGCAATATTGATTCACAAGGCATAATGTCGGTTATTCTCCTGACCCAGTGTTGCAACGGCAGCAGTCGTTAGAATCAGCTTCAGCTTTATTGGCCAGGTATGGCTAACACACCATTTCACTTGCTAGACCAGAGCTGGGGACATATTAGCAAATACCTCAAAGATCAAGAAGTACTTCAATAACTAATAAGATAAAAGTGCAGTGGGGAATAGACCAAGAGGATGATCAAGTGAACATGAGTTAGTATGTTTAAAGTGATGGATTAGTTCCAGTTATTTTTGACACCTTGTTGAGCATTCATCATCATACTGACTATGCTAACGTTAGCCCAGCCTTCTACCATTCTGCATTATGGACTAAGACTAATACTATGAATGATTATATTTGTAACTGAGGGTCTTGTGAAATCACAGCTGAAGAAAGAAGTGCAGCTACCGTATTTTTCGGATTATAAATCGCTCCGGAGTATGTGTCACACTGGCCAAAAATGCATAATAAAGAAGGAAAAAAACATATAAATCGCATTTTTGGGGGAAATTTATTTGATATAATCCAACAGCAAGAATAGACATCTGAAAGGTGATTTGAAATAAATAAAGAATAGTGAAGAACAGGCTGAATAAATGTAGGTTATATGAGGCATAAATAAGCAACTGCTATGTTAACCTAACATATTATGGTAAGAGCCATTCAAATAACTATAACATATAGAACATGCTATACCTTTACCAAACTATCCCTCACTCCTAATCCATAAATCTTCTTCCTGGATGTGGCTTCTAAACAACTCTGCCAACTCCAAAGGTATGCGCCGCTTCCTCTTGTCCTTTTCTGCTGCATATTTCACTACATCCAGCTTGTCATCTGCACTACATGATCTCCTTTTCAACACCATTTTTCTTCAGCCTTCTCACTTTTTATAAGTTACCACCAACCATGAAATGATCCATTTTAATAACTACGGCAATAGCATATAGCATATAGCATTCCATGACCCACAATGCACTTCTGCCATGACCCTCCCCCGCCAAATTCTTATTGGTTGACGTGTGTGTGACAATTGCTGACATTTTCTTCGTCTCTTCCGCGAATGAGATTAATAAAATTATTTGATATTTTAGGGTAATGTGTTAATAATTTCACACATAAATCGCTCCAGAGTATAAATTGCACCCCCGGTCAAACTATGAAAAAAACTGCCACTTATAATCCCAAAAATACAGTACTTCTCTTCACATGTTCATCTCCCACACGGAAATGAAGTGCACACTTCCGGCTTTCCCGATAAAATTGTAGTCACATGTGGTGCGTCACATCCTGTCTGACTACGCTAACAAAACAACACTCCTAGAATATTAACTCTACATCTTTTCATTCATTCATTCATCTATTTATTAGAAAGTACAATGAAACACTGCTAGCCACAGGTAACCACGTCATAGTACATAAGACTTCTGGCCACATGTCATAGTACATAAGACTTCTGGCCACATGTCAAAGTACATAAGACTTCTAGCCACATGTCAAAGTACATAAGACTTCTGGCCACATGTCAAAGTACATAAGACTTCTAGCCACATGTCAAAGTACATAAGACTTCTGGCCACATGTCAAAGTACATAAGACTTCTGGCCACATGTCAAAGTACATAAGACTTCTAGCCATTTTAAATCCAGTGGCCACTGTGGCTTTAAGTCCAGTGGCCGCTGTGGCTGTAAGTCCAGTGGCCCCTGTGACTTTTAAGTCCAGTGGCCGCTGTGGCTTTAAATCCAGTGGCCACTGTGGCTTTAAGTCCAGTGGCCACTGTGGCTTTAAGTCCAGTGGCCACTGTGGCTTTTAAGTCCAGTGGCCGCTGTGGCTTTAAGTCCAGTGGCCGCTGTGGCTTTAAGTCCAGTGGCCGCTGTGGCTTTAAGTCCAGTGGCCGCTGTGGCTTTAAGTCCAGTGGCCGCTGTGGCTTTAAGTCCAGTGGCCGCTGTGGCTTTAAGTCCAGTGGAAGCTGTGGCTTTAAGTCACAGTGGCCACTGTGGCTTTAAGTCCAGTGGCCGCTGTGGCTGTAAGTCCAGTGGCCGCTGTGGGTTTAAGTCCAGTGGCCGCTGTGGCTGTAAGTCCAGTGGCCGCTGTGGCTTTAAGTCCAGTGGCCGCTGTGGCTTTAAGTCCAGTGGCCGCTGTGGCTTTAAGTCCAGTGGCCGCTGTGGCTTTAAGTCCAGTGGCCGCTGTGGCTGTAAGTCCAGTGGCCGCTGTGGCTTTAAGTCCAGTGGCCGCTGTGGCTTTAAGTCCAGTGGCCGCTGTGGCTTTAAGTCCAGTGGCCGCTGTGGCTTTAAGTCCAGTGGCCGCTGTGGCTTTAAGTCCAGTGGCCGCTGTGGCTTTAAGTCCAGTGGCCGCTGTGGCTTTAAGTCCAGTGGCCGCTGTGGCTTTAAGTCCAGTGGCCGCTGTGGCTGTAAGTCCAGTGGCCGCTGTGGCTTTAAATCCAGTGGCCACTGTGGCTTTAAGTCCAGTGGCCACTGTGGCTTTAAGTCCAGTGGCCACTGTGACTTTTAAGTCCAGTGGCCGCTGTGGTTTTAAGTCCAGTGGCCGCTGTGGCTTTAAGTCCAGTGGCCGCTGTGGCTTTAAGTCCAGTGGCCGCTGTGGCTTTAAGTCCAGTGGCCGCTGTGGCTTTAAGTCCAGTGGAAGCTGTGGCTTTAAGTCACAGTGGCCACTGTGGCTTTAAGTCCAGTGGCCGCTGTGGCTGTAAGTCCAGTGACCGCTGTGGCTTTAAGTCCAGTGGCCGCTGTGACTTTTAAGTCCAGTGGCCGCTGTGGCTTTAAGTCCAGTGGCCGCTGTGGCTTTAAGTCACAGTGGCCCCTGTGGCTTTAAGTCCAGTGGCCGCTGTGGCTGTAAGTCCAGTGGCCGCTGTGGCTGTAAGTTCAGTGGGCGCTGTGGCTGTAAGTCCAGTGGCCGCTGTGGCTTTAAGTCCAGTGGCCGCTGTGGCTTTAAGTCCAGTGGCCGCTGTGGCTGTAAGTCCAGTGGCCGCTGTGGCTGTAAGTCCAGTGGCCGCTGTGGCTGTAAGTCCAGTGGCCGCTGTGGCTGTAAGTCCAGTGGCCGCTGTGGCTGTAAGTCCAGTGGCCGCTGTGGCTGTAAGTCCAGTGGCCGCTGTGGCTGTAAGTCCAGTGGCCGCTGTGGCTGTAAGTCCAGTGGCCGCTGTGGCTGTAAGTCCAGTGGCCGCTGTGGCTGTAAGTCCAGTGGCCGCTGTGGCTTTAAGTCCAGTGGCCGCTGTGGCTTTAAGTCCAGTGGCCGCTGTGGCTTTAAGTCCAGTGGCCGCTGTGGCTTTTAAGTCCAGTGGCCGCTGTGACTTTTAAGTCCAGTGGCCGCTGTGACTTTTAAGTCCAGTGGCCGCTGTGGCTTTAAGTCCAGTGGCAAAGACCTTCACCGATGTGAGACATTCACTGAGAACCCAGACTGACCCAGAGTGCTGCTTCACTACTGTATTTGTTTGCATATCACCTCAGGGGCTAATCCATTAAGACACTTAAACATAGCTTTTGAAAATGAGAAATGTATAAAATGCTCAAAAGTCACCATGTTAAATTTTTGGGTAATATGGCAGTGATGATGCTTCATTGGTTTTTGCTCAAATATCTTTAGTGTTTGTTTACAACAGAGGCTTCACTACACATCTGTCTCCAGACCATGGCACAATAGGACATAGGACATAGGTCTAATAAGCCTGAAACACTTTACATTTATTTTTATGGTCTTAGTCATTTTCATAGTTTGGCCATCAAATTTTAGCTTTGGTTCCAAAATAACACCCAAATATTTAAATTCCATTACCTGCTGTAATTTAGTTTGGTTATTGTTGACCTGAATTTCATTGAATGATTGTTTATTCAGAGAGAAACACATTAAGACTGTTTTGTTATTATTTAGGGTTAAACAGTTATTTTGAAGCCATGTTGATACTTGGCAAGCGGTCTGTTTAATATCTCTGAAGCCTGTTGAGGTGTCTGCTCCACATACATGATAGTATCATCTGCATACACTTGGCAGACGGTATTTGTGCATATATTGGGGAGCTTATTAATATATATACCGAAAGGCAGCGGGCCCAAAATAGATCCTTGTGGCACAGCCAAATCACAATTTATTATGTCTGATTTGACGGCATTTATTTGAACACATTGTTGTCGCAATTCAAGATAGGATTTAAACCAATTTATAGTTTGTTTTGATCATTTCTTTGCAAACAATACCTGAGTGCAATGTGCAGTGATAAAGTACACTTTCACTTGCAATTCCTTTCTTCTTTCACACTTGCACTTTTGAGACTATAGGAAGTTTCAGCTGTCCAAAGATGTTTTCTGATTAAGCAAAACAACAAGTGTGTCGCAGATTTCAGAGCAAATGGATGATAGCCAGCCCCAGATGTTAGCAGTCTGTTAGCTTTGTGAGTCTGCATTGTGGTCCCACATCAATCAGTTGTTGTATTGATGTTGAAGATGAAGTGTTTGAAAAGACTTCATTTCCACTTTAACCGGACACCAGCTCCTATTACTTCCAGCTGTTAGCTCACATTAAAGACTTAACAATGTGGAGAGGTGTTATTGACCAGGAAGGACTTGAAAATGTAGTCAATAAAAAAAACCGTTGTGCCAAAAGATATTTTGAGATGGTTGCGGTGAAGATAGAGTAGCACCAAGATGGTTGCGGTGAAGATAGAGTAGCACCAAGATGGTTGCGGTGAAGATAGAGTAGCACCAAGATGGTTGCGGTGAAGATAGAGTAGCACCAAGATGGTTGTGGTGAAGATAGAGTAGCACCAAGATGGTTGCGGTGAAGATAGAGTAGCACCAAGATGGTTGCGGCGAAGATAGAGTAGCACCAAGATGGTTGCGGTGAAGATAGAGTAGCACCAAGATGGTTGCGGTGAAGATAGAGTAGCACCAAGATGGTTGCGGTGAAGATAGAGTAGCACCAAGATGGTTGCGGCGAAGATAGAGTAGCACCAAGATGGTTGCGGTGAAGATAGAGTAGCACCAAGATGGTTGCGGCGAAGATAGAGTAGCACCAAGATGGTTGCGGCGAAGATAGAGTAGCACCAAGATGGTTGCGGTGAAGATAGAGTAGCACCAAGATGGTTGCGGCGAAGATAGAGCAGCACCAAGATGGTTGCGGCGAAGATAGAGTAGCACCAAGATGGTTGCGGCGAAGATAGAGTAGCACCAAGATGGTTGCGGTGAAGATAGAGTAGCACCAAGATGGTTGCGGCGAAGATAGAGTAGCACCAAGATGGTTGCGGCGAAGATAGAGTAGCACCAAGATGGTTGTGGCGAAGATAGAGTAGCACCAAGATGGTTGCGGCGAAGATAGAGTAGCACCAAGATGGTTGCGGCGAAGATAGAGTAGCACCAAGATGGTTGCGGCGAAGATAGAGTAGCACCAAGATGGTTGCGGCGAAGATAGAGTAGCACCAAGATGGTTGCGGCGAAGATAGAGTAGCACCAAGATGGTTGCGGCGAAGATAGAGTAGCACCAAGATGGTTGCGGTGAAGATAGAGTAGCACCAAGATGGTTGCGGTGAAGATAGAGTAGCACCAAGATGGTTGCGGTGAAGATAGAGTAGCACCAAGATGGTTGCGGTGAAGATAGAGTAGCACCAAGATGTTGCGGTGAAGATAGAGTAGCACCAAGATGGTTGCGGTGAAGATAGAGTAGCACCAAGATGGTTGCGGTGAAGATAGAGTAGCACCAAGATGGTTGCGGTGAAGATAGAGTAGAACCAAGATGGTTGCGGTGAAGATAGAGTAGCACCAAGATGGTTGCGGCGAAGATAGAGTAGCACCAAGATGGTTGCGGCGAAGATAGAGTAGCACCAAGATGGTTGCGGCGAAGATAGAGTAGCACCAAGATGGTTGCGGCGAAGATAGAGTAGCACCAAGATGGTTGCGGCGAAGATAGAGTAGCACCAAGATGGTTGCGGCGAAGATAGAGTAGCACCAAGATGGTTGCGGCGAAGATAGAGTAGCACCAAGATGGTTGCGGCGAAGATAGAGTAGCACCAAGATGGTTGCGGCGAAGATAGAGTAGCACCAAGATGGTTGCGGCGAAGATAGAGTAGCACCAAGATGGTTGCGGCGAAGATAGAGTAGCACCAAGATGGTTGCGGCGAAGATAGAGTAGCACCAAGATGGTTGCGGCGAAGATAGAGTAGCACCAAGATGGTTGCGGCGAAGATAGAGTAGCACCAAGATGGTTGCGGTGAAGATAGAGTAGCACCAAGATGGTTGCGGTGAAGATAGAGTAGCACCAAGATGGTTGCGGTGAAGATAGAGTAGCACCAAGATGGTTGCGGTGAAGATAGAGTAGAACCAAGATGGTTGCGGTGAAGATAGAGTAGCACCAAGATGGTTGCGGTGAAGATAGAGTAGAACCAAGATGGTTGCGGTGAAGATAGAGTAGCACCAAGATGGTTGCGGTGAAGATAGAGTAGAACCAAGATGGTTGCGGTGAAGATAGAGTAGCATCAAGATGGTTGCGGTGAAGATAGAGTAGCACCAAGATGGTTGCGGTGAAGATAGAGTAGCACCAAGATGGTTGCGGTGAAGATAGAGTAGAACCAAGATGGTTGCGGTGAAGATAGAGTAGCATCAAGATGGTTGCGGTGAAGATAGAGTAGAACCAAGATGGTTGCGGTGAAGATAGAGTAGCACCAAGATGGTTGCGGTGAAGATAGAGTAGCACCAAGATGGTTGCGGCGAAGATAGAGTAGCACCAAGATGGTTGCGGCGAAGATAGAGTAGCACCAAGATGGTTGCGGCGAAGATAGAGTAGCACCAAGATGGTTGCGGTGAAGATAGAGTAGCACCAAGATGGTTGCGGTGAAGATAGAGTAGCACCAAGATGGTTGCGGTGAAGATAGAGTAGCACCAAGATGGTTGCGGTGAAGATAGAGTAGAACCAAGATGGTTGCGGTGAAGATAGAGTAGCACCAAGATGGTTGCGGTGAAGATAGAGTAGAACCAAGATGGTTGCGGTGAAGATAGAGTAGCATCAAGATGGTTGCGGTGAAGATAGAGTAGAACCAAGATGGTTGCGGTGAAGATAGAGTAGCACCAAGATGGTTGCGGCGAAGATAGAGTAGCACCAAGATGGTTGCGGCGAAGATAGAGTAGCACCAAGATGGTTGCGGCGAAGATAGAGTAGCACCAAGATGGTTGCGGCGAAGATAGAGTAGCACCAAGATGGTTGCGGTGAAGATAGAGTAGCACCAAGATGGTTGCGGTGAAGATAGAGTAGCACCAAGATGGTTGCGGTGAAGATAGAGTAGCACCAAGATGGTTGCGGTGAAGATAGAGTAGAACCAAGATGGTTGCGGTGAAGATAGAGTAGCACCAAGATGGTTGCGGTGAAGATAGAGTAGAACCAAGATGGTTGCGGTGAAGATAGAGTAGCACCAAGATGGTTGCGGTGAAGATAGAGTAGAACCAAGATGGTTGCGGTGAAGATAGAGTAGCATCAAGATGGTTGCGGTGAAGATAGAGTAGCACCAAGATGGTTGCGGTGAAGATAGAGTAGCACCAAGATGGTTGCGGTGAAGATAGAGTAGAACCAAGATGGTTGCGGTGAAGATAGAGTAGCATCAAGATGGTTGCGGTGAAGATAGAGTAGAACCAAGATGGTTGCGGTGAAGATAGAGTAGCACCAAGATGGTTGCGGTGAAGATAGAGTAGCACCAAGATGGTTGCGGCGAAGATAGAGTAGCACCAAGATGGTTGCGGTGAAGATAGAGTAGCACCAAGATTAGCTGGCCACCTGTTGTTGTTTTTAATGTAACCCTTGACCCGGATACAGAACCTGCTAGATGAATCATTTCACAATATAATTAACAGGCCAAAATATGTCGAATATGCCTAAAAATTTTTCTTCAAAAAATCCTGGAAAGTGACTAAAGAGGTTCAACTACTAAGAATGGTCAAGTCAGTTAACAAGCACATGCAATTCTTCTCATTTTGATCTACAGTCTACAAGCAATTTGACTTTGAGGTCAGTGAAAGATGTATTGTGTCGTTGTGTACAGCCTGCTTTGTCATCCTCCTGACTTCCCCAACCGTAGTTCTTCTCTTAGATGGTCTTTTCACACAGTTGATGGAGTTTCTCTGCTCTTGTGACCCTTCAGATGCTAAAGTTTAACTGGGTATCTCTGCCTACTTTGAGTTGAACTATTGTTGCTCAAGTACCTCATCATCAAATCTGAATGGTTGCATCAACACTTGCATTCCTCCTCCATCCATGTGCAGTCTGTTCAAGTGTCTGTTTTGTCATGGCTCTGTAATCCCCAACGTTCATGTTTATAACCCAGTCGCTGTGTGTTTGCCGTGTGAACTTCACACTATTCAATCAAGTAAGTTGTCAGGAAATGTGAAAATAGTCTGTGGGTGATACTGCAAAAGTTTGAAGCGGTACAAAATCCAGTATTTTTTTGGCATCGACCAAATCCCGGCAGTCCTAGCGGGCACCGATTGACGTGAAATCCAGCAGTGCCATATTACAGTACGTGGTAAGTGCGTGACATCATGCACTCTTGCACACTCATATAACTCTTTGCATTTCAGCAGCAACAGCAGACTCAGCCAAACTATCTCTTAAGTAATAATGCCATATGCCATGCCAACTAAAAATTGACAGAAAACACTCCAACGTGAGTAGCCACTTCTCTAAAAATGCGCTAGCTTGATGCTACTGGTTAGCTTAAGCGATTTTACTTGGCAATTTGAAGACCTCCAAATGTGTTAATGAAAACTACAACTTGGATGCACATTACCATCAAAAATCTGGTGGGTAGTAATAAAATACTTATTGTCTTAACTATTTTTAGGCCACACAATGCCAATAACATAAACTTGACATTATCGTCTTGGACTTGCAACTTCATGTCATACTTGTAAATGATAATATGACAACTGGACATCAGATATAATCAGGTCATTTTTAAATTATGCAAGTGTTGTTTTGATATGTCATCTTAGTGACATCATGCACAAAAGTGCACTCATAGCTTGTTTTAAAATGTCTCTGACAATCTTGCACTTTCTGTTTGGAAAGGACATGAATGTTTGTGTCACTGTGCCAATAACTGTTTCATAAATACACTTTTAGTTGGGGTTTCCCCCATGAAAGTTTAAAAGTAGCATATATGAATGCAGTATGAAGAAGAATGTTTGAATGTAGACACATAGAATCATCATACTGCTGTCATTATATGTATCAAGTGTTCATTCACGGCTAAGGCCAAATATCCACATATATATGCTGTACGGTCACATGACCTAAACATATATATGGTCACATGACCTAAACATATATATGGTGTATGGTCACATGACCTAAACATATATATGGTCACATGACCTAAACATATATATGGTGTATGGTCACATGACCTAAACATATATATGGTGTATGGTCACATGACCTAAACATATATATGGTGTATGGTCACATGACCTAAACATATATATGGTCACATGACCTAAACATATATATGGTGTATGGTCACATGACCTAAACATATATATGGTGTATGGTCACATGACCTAAACATATATATGGTCACATGACCTAAACATATATATGGTCACATGACCTAAACATATATATGGTGTATGGTCACATGACCTAAACATATATATGGTGTATGGTCACATGACCTAAACATATATATGGTGTATGGTCACATGACCTAAACATATATATGGTGTATGGTCACATGACCTAAACATATATATGGTGTATGGTCACATGACCTAAACATATATATGGTGTATGGTCACATGACCTAAACATATATATGGTGTATGGTCACATGACCTAAACATATATATGGTGTATGGTCACATGACCTAAACATATATATGGTGTATGGTCACATGACCTAAACATATATATGGTGTATGGTCACATGACCTAAACATATATATGGTGTATGGTCACATGACCTAAACATATATATGGTGTATGGTCACATGACCTAAACATATATATGGTGTATGGTCACATGACCTAAACATATATATGCTGTATGGTCACATGACCTAAACATATATATGGTGTATGGTCACATGACCTAAACATATATATGGTGTATGGTCACATGACCTAAACATATATATGGTGTATGGTCACATGACCTAAACATATATATGGTGTATGGTCACATGACCTAAACATATATATGGTGTATGGTCACATGACCTAAACATATATATGGTGTATGGTCACATGACCTAAACATATATATGGTGTATGGTCACATGACCTAAACATATCCTCATATTTAAAAAGGCCATATCACCCCCCCCTAATTTGAACTGATATTTATGTGGGTGTGTATATTTTAAAGCTTACTTGGATTTTATTTTCATAGAAGCTTCCTCCATATTCCTGTCTAAAGGTTTGTGCCATTTCTTGTGTCTAGTCTGATTTCCAGTCTGCACTTAAGATCCATAATGCTGTGGCCGGCAGCATGCACCGACCCTCCCCTCCATACCCCCACACAAACCAGGCACTGCACTTGGCACTGGAGGTACTACATTTCTGATATTGCCGTCCTTGTACAACAGGCAAAAGCAGTGAAGTTGTCAGCTTGTGTAAATGCTAAATAAAAAGAGAATACAACAAATCCTTTTCAACTTATATTCAATTGAATAGACTGCAAAGACAAGATATTTCATCTTCACACTGACAAACTTTCTTATTTGTTGCAAATAATGATGAACTTAGAATGTAATGGCAGCAACACACTGCAAAAAAGGCATGTTTACCAGTGTGTTACATGGCCTTTTCTTTTAACAAAACTCAGTAAAGGTTTGGGAACTGAGGATACACATTTTTGAAGTGGAATTCTTTCCCATTCTTGCTTGATGTACAGCTTAACTTGTTCAACAGTCTCCTGCCTCATATTTTAGCCTGCACACATTTTCAATGTCTGGACTACAGGCAGGCCAGTCTAGTACCCTTTTACTATGAAGCCACGTGGCTTGGCATTGGCTTGCTGAAATAAGCAGGGGCGTCCATGATAACAACATATGTTGCTCCAAAAGCTGTAAAGATGTGTAAGTTAGGCATGCCTTGGCCGCTAATACACCCCTATACCATCACACATGCTGCCTAGAACAATTTCACCCTACAACAATCACTAATACACCCCCATACCATCACACATGCTGCCTAGAACACTTTCACCCTACAACAATCACTAATACACCCCCATACCATCACACATGCTGCCTAGAACACTTTCACCCTACAACAATCACTAATACACCCCCATACCATCACACATGCTGCCTAGAACACTTTCACCCTACAACAATCACTAATACACCCCCATACCATCACACATGCTGCCTAGAACACTTTCACCCTACAACAATCACTAATACACCCCCATACCATCACACATGCTGCCTAGAACACTTTCACCCTACAACAATCACTAATACACCCCCATACCATCACACATGCTGCCTAGAACACTTTCACCCTACAACAATCACTAATACACCCCCATACCATCACACATGCTGCCTAGAACACTTTCACCCTACAACAATCACTAATACACCCCCATACCATCACACATGCTGCCTAGAACACTTTCACCCTACAACAATCACTAATACACCCCCATACCATCACACATGCTGCCTAGAACACTTTCACCCTACAACAATCACTAATACACCCCCATACCATCACACATGCTGCCTAGAACACTTTCACCCTACAACAATCACTAATACACCCCCATACCATCACACATGCTGCCTAGAACACTTTCACCCTACAACAATCACTAATACACCCCCATACCATCACACATGCTGCCTAGAACACTTTCACCCTACAACAATCACTAATACACCCCCGTACCATCACACATGCTGCCTAGGACACTTTCACCCTACAACAATCACTAATACACCCCCATACTATCACACATGCTGCCTAGAACACTTTCACCCTACAACAATCCCCATCGTTCTTTTCCTCTTTGGGCCACAGTTTCCAATTTGAAATGTGGACTGGTCAATCCATCTTAGATGAGCTCGGGCCCAGCAAAGCGTTTCTGGGTGTTGTTGATAAATGGCTTTGGCTTTGCATACTAGAGTTTTAACTTGCACTTACAGATTTAGCGACCAACTGTAGTTACTGGTTTTTTGAAGTGTTTCTGAGTCCATGTGGTGATATCTTCTACACACTGATGTGGCTTTTTGATGCAGTACTGCCAGAGGGATCCAAGGTCACGGGCATTGCTGCTTACGTGCAGTGATTTCTCCACATTCTCTGAACCTTTTGATGACATTATGGAGTGTAGATGGTGAAATCCCTAAATTCTTTGAAATAGCTGCTTGAGAAATGTTGTTCTTAAACTGTTGGACATCAAATTCCAAATGAGCTAATATTTGCAAAAAAGAAGAAAGTTTGTCAGTGTGAAGATGAAATATCTTGTCTTTGCAGTCTATTCAATTGAATATAAGTTGAAAATGATTTGTTGTAGTCTCTTTTTATTTAGCATTTACACAAGCTGACAACTTCACTGGTTTTGTACTTTGTATGAGCTTCATGTGAGATTTCATCTGATCGAGTGGGATGTTGTTGTTTCAGGTCAGAAATCTCAGTCAAGCAAGTCAAAACAAAGAAGGATTAGAACTTTCCAGTCTGCTCTCAGACCCCCACATGCAGGTAGAGAATCTGTTGGTGCACCTTTCAAAGAAAAGGTCTTGCTTGATGTGATGTTGTGGTGATGATTTGTGTATTCGAATGTTGCCCTGTGTTGCAGTCTTTGCTTCTGGCACATGACGGCATAGCAAAGAGAGAAATGGAACCGGAAGCACCAAGCAGCCAAACAGAGACTTTGGCGCAGTGGGGTGGAGAGACTGTCAAGATTGTCCAGCTGGAGAAGGCCCGAGACATACCATTGGTAAAAACAACCTTTCATTTTGTCTTCATGATCCATTCTTGGATGATCAATATTGTAGCACTGGAAGCTACTTCTTTTTTATTGGTGTTGGCTATTAACCTGGATTCTACCCAACCTACTATATGCACTCCAACTTTATCATTTTGTAGTCAAGACATACAGAAACATTCCCACTGCACTAAGAAAATCTCATACTTTCCATTTTCAAATGGACCGCAATTCTTATTTGTAATGATTATTAATACAAATTTAAACAATCAAAAATCTATTTCTTCTTTTAATCTGTCCTGTCCAGACACTCTTGGAAAATCATCTTGTTGATGTAGAAGAGTGCTGGGCAAATGAAGGCCCGGGGGCCACATGCGGCCCGTTGAGCTTTTCAATCTGGCCCCCGGACACACCCAAATTATTTAGGTGTTTAAGTGTAGCTTCCATTATGGTGTGCACTCACCTTTTCTAATCACCCGAAGTATTCAACTGTACTATTGATTGATTGATTGAGACTTTTGTTAGTAGATTGCACAGTACAGTACATATTGTTAGTAGATTGCACAGTACAGTACATATTATTAGTAGATTGCACAGTACAGTACATATTATTAGTAGATGTCACAGTACAGTACATATTATTAGTAGATTGCACAGTACAGTACATATTATTAGTAGATGTCACAGTACAGTACATATTATTAGTAGATTGCACAGTACAGTACATATTATTAGTAGATGTCACAGTACATATTATTAGTAGATTGCACAGTACAGTACATATTATTAGTAGATTGCACAGTACATATTATTAGTAGATTGCACAGTACAGTACATATTATTAGTAGATGTCACAGTACAGTACATAGTATTAGTAGATTGCACAGTACAGTACATATTATTAGTAGATGTCACAGTACAGTACATATTATTAGTAGATTGCACAGTACAGTACATATTATTAGTAGATTGCACAGTACAGTACATATTATTAGTAGATTGCACAGTACAGTACATATTATTAGTAGATTGCACAGTACAGTACATATTATTAGTAGATGTCACAGTACAGTACATATTATTAGTAGATGTCACAGTACAGTACATATTATTAGTAGATGTCACAGTACAGTACATATTATTAGTAGATTGCACAGTACAGTACATATTATTAGTAGATTGCACAGTACAGTACATATTATTAGTAGATTGCACAGTACAGTACATATTATTAGTAGATGTCACAGTACATATTATTAGTAGATTGCACAGTACAGTACATATTATTAGTAGATGTCACAGTACAGTACATATTATTAGTAGATTGCACAGTACAGTACATATTATTAGTAGATTGCACAGTACAGTACATATTATTAGTAGATTGCACAGTACAGTACATATTATTAGTAGATGTCACAGTACATATTATTAGTAGATTGCACAGTACAGTACATATTATTAGTAGATTGCACAGTACAGTACATATTATTAGTAGATTGCACAGTACAGTACATATTATTAGTAGATTGCACAGTACAGTACATATTATTAGTAGATTGCACAGTACAGTACATATTATTAGTAGATTGCACAGTACAGTACATATTATTAGTAGATGTCACAGTACAGTACATATTATTAGTAGATGTCACAGTACAGTACATATTATTAGTAGATGTCACAGTACAGTACATATTATTAGTAGATTGCACAGTACAGTACATATTATTAGTAGATTGCACAGTACAGTACATATTATTAGTAGATTGCACAGTACAGTACATATTATTAGTAGATGTCACAGTACATATTATTAGTAGATTGCACAGTACAGTACATATTATTAGTAGATGTCACAGTACAGTACATATTATTAGTAGATTGCACAGTACAGTACATATTATTAGTAGATTGCACAGTACAGTACATATTATTAGTAGATGTCACAGTACAGTACATATTATTAGTAGATTGCACAGTACAGTACATATTATTAGTAGATGTCACAGTACAGTACATATTATTAGTAGATGTCACAGTACAGTACATATTATTAGTAGATGTCACAGTACAGTACATATTATTAGTAGATGTCACAGTACAGTACATATTATTAGTAGATTGCACAGTACAGTACATATTATTAGTAGATGTCACAGTACAGTACATATTATTAGTAGATTGCACAGTACAGTACATATTATTAGTAGATTGCACAGTACAGTACATATTATTAGTAGATTGCACAGTACAGTACATATTATTAGTAGATTGCACAGTACAGTACATATTATTAGTAGATGTCACAGTACAGTACATATTATTAGTAGATTGCACAGTACAGTACATATTATTAGTAGATTGCACAGTACAGTACATATTATTAGTAGATGTCACAGTACATATTATTAGTAGATTGCACAGTACAGTACATATTATTAGTAGATTGCACAGTACAGTACATATTATTAGTAGATTGCACAGTACAGTACATATTATTAGTAGATTGCACAGTACAGTACATATTATTAGTAGATTGCACAGTACAGTACATATTATTAGTAGATTGCACAGTACAGTACATATTATTAGTAGATGTCACAGTACAGTACATATTATTAGTAGATGTCACAGTACAGTACATATTATTAGTAGATGTCACAGTACAGTACATATTATTAGTAGATTGCACAGTACAGTACATATTATTAGTAGATGTCACAGTACAGTACATATTATTAGTAGATGTCACAGTACAGTACATATTATTAGTAGATGTCACAGTACAGTACATATTATTAGTAGATTGCACAGTACAGTACATATTATTAGTAGATTGCACAGTACAGTACATATTATTAGTAGATTGCACAGTACAGTACATATTATTAGTAGATGTCACAGTACATATTATTAGTAGATTGCACAGTACAGTACATATTATTAGTAGATGTCACAGTACAGTACATATTATTAGTAGATTGCACAGTACAGTACATATTATTAGTAGATTGCACAGTACAGTACATATTATTAGTAGATGTCACAGTACAGTACATATTATTAGTAGATTGCACAGTACAGTACATATTATTAGTAGATGTCACAGTACAGTACATATTATTAGTAGATGTCACAGTACAGTACATATTATTAGTAGATGTCACAGTACAGTACATATTATTAGTAGATGTCACAGTACAGTACATATTATTAGTAGATGTCACAGTACAGTACATATTATTAGTAGATTGCACAGTACAGTACATATTATTAGTAGATGTCACAGTACAGTACATATTATTAGTAGATTGCACAGTACAGTACATATTATTAGTAGATTGCACAGTACAGTACATATTATTAGTAGATTGCACAGTACAGTACATATTATTAGTAGATGTCACAGTACAGTACATATTAGTAGATTGCACAGTACAGTACATATTATTAGTAGATTGCACAGTACAGTACATATTATTAGTAGATGTCACAGTACAGTACATATTATTAGTAGATTGCACAGTACAGTACATATTATTAGTAGATGTCACAGTACAGTACATATTATTAGTAGATTGCACAGTACAGTACATATTATTAGTAGATTGCACAGTACAGTACATATTATTAGTAGATGTCACAGTACAGTACATATTATTAGTAGATTGCACAGTACAGTACATATTATTAGTAGATGTCACAGTACATATTATTAGTAGATGTCACAGTACAGTACATATTATTAGTAGATGTCACAGTACAGTACATAGTATTAGTAGATGTCACAGTACAGTACATATTATTAGTAGATTGCACAGTACAGTACATATTATTAGTAGATGTCACAGTACAGTACATATTATTAGTAGATTGCACAGTACAGTACATATTATTAGTAGATTGCACAGTACAGTACATATTATTAGTAGATGTCACAGTACAGTACATATTATTAGTAGATTGCACAGTACAGTACATATTATTAGTAGATTGCACAGTACAGTACATATTATTAGTAGATGTCACAGTACAGTACATATTATTAGTAGATTGCACAGTACAGTACATATTATTAGTAGATGTCACAGTACAGTACATAGTATTAGTAGATGTCACAGTACAGTACATATTATTAGTAGATGTCACAGTACAGTACATATTATTAGTAGATTGCACAGTACAGTACATATTATTAGTAGATGTCACAGTACAGTACATATTATTAGTAGATGTCACAGTACAGTACATATTATTAGTAGATTGCACAGTACAGTACATATTATTAGTAGATTGCACAGTACAGTACATATTATTAGTAGATGTCACAGTACAGTACATATTATTAGTAGATTGCACAGTACAGTACATATTATTAGTAGATGTCACAGTACAGTACATATTATTAGTAGATTGCACAGTACAGTACATATTATTAGTAGATGTCACAGTACAGTACATATTATTAGTAGATGTCACAGTACAGTACATATTATTAGTAGATGTCACAGTACAGTACATATTATTAGTAGATTGCACAGTACAGTACATATTATTAGTAGATTGCACAGTACAGTACATATTATTAGTAGATGTCACAGTACAGTACATATTATTAGTAGATTGCACAGTACAGTACATATTATTAGTAGATGTCACAGTACATATTATTAGTAGATGTCACAGTACAGTACATATTATTAGTAGATTGCACAGTACAGTACATATTATTAGTAGATGTCACAGTACAGTACATATTATTAGTAGATTGCACAGTACAGTACATATTATTAGTAGATGTCACAGTACAGTACATATTATTAGTAGATTGCACAGTACAGTACATATTATTAGTAGATTGCACAGTACAGTACATATTATTAGTAGATTGCACAGTACAGTACATATTATTAGTAGATGTCACAGTACAGTACATATTATTAGTAGATTGCACAGTACAGTACATATTATTAGTAGATTGCACAGTACAGTACATATTATTAGTAGATGTCACAGTACATATTATTAGTAGATGTCACAGTACAGTACATATTATTAGTAGATTGCACAGTACAGTACATATTATTAGTAGATTGCACAGTACAGTACATATTATTAGTAGATGTCACAGTACAGTACATATTATTAGTAGATTGCACAGTACAGTACATATTATTAGTAGATTGCACAGTACAGTACATATTATTAGTAGATGTCACAGTACATATTATTAGTAGATGTCACAGTACAGTACATATTATTAGTAGATTGCACAGTACAGTACATATTATTAGTAGATTGCACAGTACAGTACATATTATTAGTAGATGTCACAGTACAGTACATATTATTAGTAGATTGCACAGTACAGTACATATTATTAGTAGATTGCACAGTACAGTACATATTATTAGTAGATGTCACAGTACATATTATTAGTAGATGTCACAGTACAGTACATATTATTAGTAGATTGCACAGTACAGTACATATTATTAGTAGATGTCACAGTACAGTACATATTATTAGTAGATGTCACAGTACAGTACATATTATTAGTAGATTGCACAGTACAGTACATATTATTAGTAGATTGCACAGTACAGTACATATTATTAGTAGATGTCACAGTACAGTACATATTATTAGTAGATTGCACAGTACAGTACATATTATTAGTAGATGTCACAGTACATATTATTAGTAGATGTCACAGTACAGTACATATTATTAGTAGATTGCACAGTACAGTACATATTATTAGTAGATGTCACAGTACAGTACATATTATTAGTAGATTGCACAGTACAGTACATATTATTAGTAGATTGCACAGTACAGTACATATTATTAGTAGATTGCACAGTACAGTACATATTATTAGTAGATGTCACAGTACAGTACATATTATTAGTAGATTGCACAGTACAGTACATATTATTAGTAGATTGCACAGTACAGTACATATTATTAGTAGATGTCACAGTACAGTACATATTATTAGTAGATTGCACAGTACAGTACATATTATTAGTAGATGTCACAGTACAGTACATATTATTAGTAGATTGCACAGTACAGTACATATTATTAGTAGATTGCACAGTACAGTACATATTATTAGTAGATTGCACAGTACAGTACATATTATTAGTAGATGTCACAGTACAGTACATATTATTAGTAGATTGCACAGTACAGTACATATTATTAGTAGATTGCACAGTACAGTACATATTATTAGTAGATGTCACAGTACATATTATTAGTAGATGTCACAGTACAGTACATATTATTAGTAGATTGCACAGTACAGTACATATTATTAGTAGATTGCACAGTACAGTACATATTATTAGTAGATGTCACAGTACAGTACATATTATTAGTAGATTGCACAGTACAGTACATATTATTAGTAGATTGCACAGTACAGTACATATTATTAGTAGATGTCACAGTACATATTATTAGTAGATGTCACAGTACAGTACATATTATTAGTAGATTGCACAGTACAGTACATATTATTAGTAGATTGCACAGTACAGTACATATTATTAGTAGATGTCACAGTACAGTACATATTATTAGTAGATGTCACAGTACAGTACATATTATTAGTAGATTGCACAGTACAGTACATATTATTAGTAGATTGCACAGTACAGTACATATTATTAGTAGATTGCACAGTACAGTACATATTATTAGTAGATTGCACAGTACAGTACATATTATTAGTAGATGTCACAGTACAGTACATATTATTAGTAGATGTCACAGTACAGTACATATTATTAGTAGATTGCACAGTACAGTACATATTATTAGTAGATGTCACAGTACAGTACATATTATTAGTAGATGTCACAGTACAGTACATATTATTAGTAGATGTCACAGTACAGTACATATTATTAGTAGATTGCACAGTACAGTACATATTATTAGTAGATTGCACAGTACAGTACATATTATTAGTAGATTGCACAGTACAGTACATATTATTAGTAGATTGCACAGTACAGTACATATTATTAGTAGATTGCACAGTACAGTACATATTCCCTACAATTGACCACTAAATGGTAACACCCCAATAAGTTTTTCAACTTGTTTAAGTCGGGGTCCACCTTCATCAACTAAGTCTTTCAATGGTTTGAATCTGTGCTTTTGCAGGATATATTTGTTACTATGGTCATCTAATTCAATCAATCAATGTTTACTTATATAGCCCTAAATCACAAGTGTCTCAAAGGGCTGCACAAACCACAAGGACATCCTCGGTAGAGCCCACATAAGGGCAAGGAAAACTCACACCAAGTGGGACGTCGGTGACAGTGACTTGGAGAAACCTTGGAGAGGATTGCATATGTGGGCGGCACCCCCCTCCCCCAGGGGACCGAAAGCAATAGATGTCGAGTGGGTCTAACATATACATTGAGGATTTATGTGAAAGTATTGACGGATGATTAAACATCTGAAAGGACAGACATGTTTTGATTATGTATATGAATGGTAAATGGGTTGTACTTGTATTGCGCTTTTCTACCCCTTTTTAAGGAGCCCAAAGCGCTTTGACAGTATTTTCACATTCACCCATTCACACACACATTCACAATTAATTAGTTGTAATTAGTTATTAGGGTCATGTAAGTCCCAGCAGCTCAGAGGAGGCAGCAAGCAGTGTTTCCAGAGTCAAATGTGGGTGTCAGGGACAGACGTGGAAGGAGATTTTAAAGCTTAGTGATGAGATGTATCAGATTGTAGGTATTTCATTGTGTTTGTGCATTTTTGTTGATTGTAAAATATGTGGATGGAGAGGTTGTTGTCAATATTCAGTGTTTTATCCTTCATAGTTAACATTATTTATTTTCATGTACGTTCTGGGTGTCTCCTTCAGTAAAAACAAGTCAAATTCCATTCCTTTTTTTAAGGCAGTCCATCATAATGTTTTTAGCATTCAATCAGACATGATTGTGATCGTTTGTCTTAGTGTTTCTAAAAATAGATCTACCAGCCCCCAGACACAATTTTTCTCCAAATGTTGACCCCTGAGTCAAAATAATGTAGATGATCATATCTGCTGTACTCATTTACTTTAAAAACATGTGTTTGCGTCAGAATTGTATTTAAACACAACAGTTCACTTTGAAGTAATATATCACAGCTGTTTGTCTATTTTATGTAGGAATGCAGTCCTTCATAGAACTGGCACCCATTGTCTTTAAAAAAGTATTGATTTAGACCTGAGAATCATTTGGAATGAAGAATTGATTGTAATTGTAATTGTGTGGTGGCCAAACATTCCAACTCTGAAATCTTTGCACAAGTAGAGGCAAACCACGTCTGCAAACTGCTGAGAGCGTCAAAACAAATCTTTTCTCACCTCTTCTCTTCATATCAAAGTAAGTCGTTAGTTTTGGTTTCTGTTATGTTGACAAGCAGTTCTGTTTGCAGCCGCTCTTTTTGACATGAGTCAAGAAGTCCAAATGAATCAACTGAAACAAAAATGAAAACTGCTGAAAAGGTGGCCAGATAGTCAAGCCATGCCTTCCAATAGTAGTTGGATTTAAAAACTTTGATAACTGCTGATTACATGAAACTCATCAACTTAACCCAATTGCTTTTGTAATCAAATGTTGACTTTGTAGAAAACCTGTAAAATAATCTTCCAACATGCTTAATCAACATGAACATAAAAAGCCCACCTTTGAGCAAGATGGTCTGCAATTGGTGACTGACAAAACAGGGGTGCGTCCTGTGTCCTGCGTCCTGTGTCCTGTGTCCTGTGTCCTGCGTCCTGTGTCCTGTGTCCTGTGTCCTGTGTCCTGCGTCCTGTGTCCTGCGTCCTGTGTCCTGCGTCCTGTGTTCTGCGTCCTTTGTCGTGCGTCCTGTGTCATGTGTCATGTGTCATGTGTCATGTGTCATGTGTCCTGTGTCCTGCGTCCTGTGTCCTGCGTCCTGTGTTCTGCGTCCTGTGTCGTGCGTCCTGTGTCATGCGTCATGTGTCATGTGTCCTGTGTCCTGCGTCCTGTGTCCTGCGTCCTGTGTTCTGCGTCCTGTGTCGTGCGTCCTGTGTCATGTGTCATGTGTCCTGTGTCATGTGTCATGTGTCCTGTGTCCTGCGTCCTGTGTCCTGTGTCATGCGTCCTGTGTCATGTGTCATGTGTCATGTGTCCTGTGTCCTGTGTTCTGCGTCCTGTGTCATGTGTCCTGTGTCCTGCGTCCTGCGTCCTGTGTCATGTGTCCTGTGTCGTGCGTCCTGTGTCATGTGTCATGTGTCATGTGTCATGTGTCCTGTGTCATGTGTCATGTGTCCTGTGTCCTGCGTCCTGTGTCCTGTGTCATGCGTCCTGTGTCATGTGTCATGTGTCCTGTGTCCTGTGTCCTGCGTCCTGCGTCATGTGTCCTGTGTCCTGCGTCATGCGTCCTGTGTCCTGCGTTCTGTGTTCTGCGTCCTGTGTCGTGCGTCCTGTGTCATGTGTCATGTGTCCTGTGTCCTGTGTCCTGTGTCATGTGTCCTGTGTCCTGCGTCCTGTGTCCTGCGTCCTGTGTCCTGCGTCCTGTGTCCTGTGTCATGCGTCCTGTGTCATGCGTCCTGTGTCATGTGTCATGTGTCCTGTGTCATGCGTCCTGTGTCATGTGTCATGTGTCCTGTGTCCTGTGTTCTGCGTCCTGTGTCATGTGTCCTGCGTCCTGCGTCCTGTGTTCTGCGTCCTGTGTTGTGCGTCCTGTGTCATGTGTCATGTGTCCTGTGTCCTGTGTCCTGTGTCCTGCGTCCTGCGTCCTGCGTCCTGCGTCCTGCGTCCTGCGTCCTGCGTCCTGCGTCATGCGTCCTGCGTCCTGCGTCCTGCGTCCTGCGTCCTGCGTCCTGCGTCGTGCGTCTTGCGTCATGCGTCATGCGTCATGCGTCATGCGTCCTGTGTCCTGCGTCCTGCGTCCTGCGTCATGTGTCATGTGTCATGCGTCCTGTGTCCTGTGTCCTGTGTCATGTGTCCTGTATTATGTGTCATGTGTCCTGTCATGTGTCATGTGTCCTGTGTCCTGTGTCCTGTGTCCTGTGTCATGTGTCCTGTATTATGTGTCATGTGTCCTGTCATGTGTCCTGTGTCCTGTGTCATGTGTCCTGTATTATGTGTCATGTGTCATGTGTCCTGTATTATGTGTCATGTGTCCTGTCATGTGTCCTGTCATGTGTCCTGTGTCATGTGTCCTGTATTATGTGTCCTGTATTATGTGTCATGTGTCCTGTCATGTGTCCTGTCATGTGTCCTGTGTCATGTGTCCTGTATTATGTGTCATGTGTCCTGTGTGATGTGTCCTGTATTATGTGCCATGTGTCCTGTGTCATGTGTCCTGTATTATGTGTCATGTGTCCTGTCATGTGTCCTGTGTCATGTGTCCTGTATTATGTGTCATGTGTCCTGTCATGTGTCCTGTCATGTGTCCTGTGTCATGTGTCCTGTATTATGTGTCATGTGTCCTGTGTGATGTGTCCTGTATTATGTGCCATGTGTCCTGTCATGTGTCCTGTATTATGTGTCATGTGTCCTGTCATGTGTCCTGTGTCATGTGTCCTGTATTATGTGTCATGTGTCCTGTCATGTGTCCTGTGTCATGTGTCCTGTATTATGTGTCATGTGTCCTGTCATGTGTCCTGTCATGTGTCCTGTGTCATGTGTCCTGTATTATGTGTCATGTGTCCTGTGTCATGTGTCCTGTATTATGTGCCATGTGTCCTGTCATGTGTCCTGTGTCCTGTGTCATGTGTCCTGTATTATGTGTCATGTGTCCTGTGTCATGTGTCCTGTATTATGTGCCATGTGTCCTGTCATGTGTCCTGTGTCCTGTGTCCTGTGTCCTGACACTGTTGTTGTGTGGTGTGTTCTGCAGGGGGCAACAGTCCGCAATGAGATGGAGAGTGTGATCATCAGTCGGATTGTTCGAGGTGGAGCAGCCGAGCGCAGTGGACTTTTGGCAGAAGGAGATGAAATATTGGAAATCAACGGCATTGAGATCAGAGGGAAAGATGTTAACCAAGTCTTTGACATTCTTGTAAGAACACAGACACATTCATGAGGAGATTAGAATACTGTGGGAAAGTACTGTTACTCTTTAAACATTGTAAACAAAGCTAACTGCCCGAAACCTACCATGCACCTTAAATTAGACTTTTGATAGCATGACTGAGACAGATCTTTTTATTTTGTTGACCTCAAGTCATTTGCAAAATGTCATTTTGTGTCAGGCGGACATGCACGGCCTTCTGACCTTTGTACTCATTCCCAGCACTCTAAGCAAACCTCCAGCCCTCAAAGAGACTGTGGTAAGTGCTCAACCTTTTGCTTTTATGCTGACAATTGCTAACGCCCTAGTTTTCGGACTATAAAGCGCACTTAAAGTACTTTTTTTTTCCTCAAAAATGGACAGTGTGCCTTCTAACGCGGTGCGCCTAATGTAAGGAATAATTCTGGTTGTGCTTACCGGCCTTGAAGCTATTTTATTTGGTACATGGTGTAATGATAAGTGTGAGCAGTAGATGGCAGTCACACATAAGAGATAGGTGTGGTCTGCTTTATGATGGCAATATGACTCAAGTAAACAACACCATCATTTTAAATGTTCCATTGAAAATATAGAACATTACACATGGCACTCCAAATGTTTTAGTAGGACTTTGAAGGCACACCGCCTGAGGGATTGTACTGTGCTTCAACATAGGAGTATTATTATGCTGTGTGTATAAGGTAAGACATATCATCTGCTCTTTTAATACACAACATTATGCAGAAGCAACTTTTCTTACCTTCTGGTACCTGCTGATCTGTATTTGGGATCTGCATAAATCCTGAATAATTGCACGTGTCCGCCAGTCCATAAGCGTCTTCTTTTAGGCTTTTTTTCCCCCGCTGTTGTCTGCATGGTGAGATCACCACAAATCATGGCCGTCCCACACAACAAAGCAATTAGCTACCTCCGCCGTACAGACACTCAACAACGGCACATTAATTACAAATTATAATTACTGGTGTGCAACAAATATTTAATGGGCCCTAGTGTGTGAATGCTGTCTGTCTATCTGTATTGGCCCTTTGATGAGGTGGCGACTTGTCCACGGTGTACACCGCCTTCCACACTTGTGCAGCTGAGATAGGCTCCAGCACCCCCCGCGACCCCGAACGGGACAAGCGGTAGAAAATGGATGGCTTGGATGGACATCATTTCCCACGACACACTAGACTGTATTTCACGGCACACTGCCGCGGCACAGTGGTTGCAAAAGACTGGTGTTTGAGCAATGTCATTTTACCGTCTATCTCTTTTCATCCTCTAGGTTCACGTAAAAGCCCACTTTGACTATGACCCATCAGATGACCCGTACGTGCCATGCAGAGAGCTGGGCTTGTCCTTCCAGAAAGGAGACATTCTTCACATCATCAGCCAGGCAGACCCCAACTGGTGGCAGGCCTACAGGGACGGTGATGAGGACAACCAGCCACTGGCCGGATTAGTACCAGGTAACACATACTCTTTCAACCAGTTAACTCATTCCAATTATCACAAACAATGATGGCATTAATCATGTAGAGTGGTGGTCAAAAGTGTAGGTACACTTGTAAAGAACATCATGTCATGTCTGTCTTGACTTTCCAATCATACAACTCTTATTTTTTTGTGATGTAGTGATTGGAGCGCATACTTGTTGCTCACAAAAACATTCATGAAGTTTGCTTTTATGAATGTATTATTGCTCTACTGGAAATACTATCTAATCTAATCTAATGTGAGCAAATGTGCTGGGTCAAAAGTATACATACAGCACGTACATGACCAATGTTGCTGATGTAGAAAAGTTACATTCAAATCCAAGTATCTTCATGGCCTCTTAACTTCATGTGAGTGATTATGATTGTTGACTTCTCTGAGCACATTTAAGCAGGGCTCCTGTGATGCAGTCATTAGACTGGCTTACAAACACCACAATGGGAAAGTCAAAGGAACTCAGCACAGATCTGAAAAAAATAATTGACTTCAAAAAGTTAGGAAAGTCACTTGGAGCCATTTCAAAGCAGCTTAAGGTCCCAAGAGCAAGTGTGCAGACAATTGTTGGTAAGTATAAAGTGCATGGCACAGTTTTGTCACTGCCATGATCAGGAAGAAAATGCAAGCTATCACCTGTTGCTGTGAGAAAATTGTTAGGATGATCAAGAGTCAAGCGAGAAGCAGCAAAGAGCAGGTCTGCAATGAATTGGAAGCTGCTGGAACACAGGTGTCAGTGTCCAGTCAAGCATGGCCGTGGACTGACAGGCTACCATGCTAGAAGGACGTCCTTGCTCCACAAGCCACACCTTAAGGCTCCTCTAAGGTTTGCTGCTGATCACCTGGACAAAGATGAGACCTTCTGGAGGAAAGTTCTGTGGTCAGATAAAACTAAAATGGACCTGTTTGGCCAAAATACCCAGCAATATGTTTGGAGGAAAAAAAGTGAGGCCTTTAATCCCAGGAACACCAACCCTACCTTCAAGTATGGTGGTGGTAGTATTATACTTTGGGCCTGTTTTGCTGCCAATGGAACTGCTGCTTTAAATGGGACAATGAAAAAGGAGGATGAGCTCCAAATTGTTCAGGACAAGCTAAAATCATCAGGGGGGAGGTTGGGTCTTGGGCGCAGTTGGGTGTTCCAACAGGACAATGACCCCAAACACACCTCAAAAGTGGTAAAGGAATGGCTAAATCAGAAGGTTTTAAAATGGCCTTCCCAATGTCCTGACTTAAACGTGTGCTCAATGCTGAAGAAACAAGTCCATGTCACAATTTTGGCTGAACTTGCAGCAATTTAGTGGTGAAAAATGTGCACAGAAGTTTGTGGATGGCTACCAAAAGCGCCTTATTGCAGGTAAACTTGCCAAGGGACATGTAAGCAAATATGAACATTGCTGTATGTATACTTTTGACCCAGCACATTTTCAGTAGAGCCATAATAAATTCAGCAAAGAAGCAAACTTATATAAATGTATGTATATATATTAGGGGTGTGTGAAAAAATTGAGGGCTTCACAGTGGCAGAGGGGTTAGTGTGTCTGCCTCACAATACGAAGTTCCTGCAGTCCTGGTTCAAATCCAGGCTCGGGATCTTTCTGTGTGGAGTTTGCATGTTCTCCCCGTGAATGCGTGGGTTTCCTCCGGGTACTCCGGCTTCCTCCCACTTCCAAAGACATGCACCTGGGGATAGGCCCCTCCCACCTCCAAAGACATGCACCTGGGGATAGGCCCCTCCCACCTCCAAAGACATGCACCTGGGGATAGGTTGATTGGCAACACTAAATGGTCCCTAGTGTGTGAATGTTGTCTGTCTATTTGTGTTGGCCTTGCGATGAGGGGCGACTTGTCCAGGGTGTACCCCGCCTTCCGCCCGATTGTAGCTGAGATAGGCGCCAGCGCCCCCCGCAACCCCTTAAAGGGAATAAGCGGTAGGAAATGGATGGATGGATGGATGGATGAAAAAATTGATTCGAATACGTCGTGCGATTCAGAATCGATTCTCATTTTTTAAAAATCGATTAAAAAAATAAATATATACAGTATATATATATATTTGTTTTGTTTTTTTAATTAGTCCAACAAACCACTACACAGCAACACCATAACAATGCAATCCAATTCCCAAACCAAACCTGAGCCAGCAACACTCAGAACTGCAATAAACAGAACAATCAGGGGCGGCATGGCATAGTGGGTAGAGCCGCCGTGTCAGCAACCTGAGGGTTGCAGGTTGGCTTCCCACCTATTGACATCCAAATTGCTGCCGTTGTGTCCTTGGGCAGGACACTTCACCCTTGCCCCCGGTGCCGCTCACACTGGTGAATGAATGATGAATGAATGACAGGTGGTGGTCGGGGGGGCCGTGGGCGCAAACTGGCAGCCACGCTTCCGTCAGTCTACCTCAGCTGTGGCTACTGATGTAGCTTACCACCACCATCGTGTGAATGAATGATGGCTTCCCACTTCTCTGTGAGCGCTTTGACTATCTAACAATAGAAAAGCGCGATATAAATCTACTCTATTATTATTATAATTGAGAGGAGACACAGAACAAACCAAAAGTAGTGAAACAAAAATGAATATTATCAACAACAGTATCAATATTAGTTATAATTTCAGCATAGCAGTGATTAAAAATCCCTCATTGACATTATCATTAGACATTTATAAAAATAATAAAAAAGAACAATAGTGTCACAGTGGCTTACACTTGCATGGCATCTCATAAGCTGGACAACACACTGTGTCCAATGTTTTCACAAAGATAAAATAAGTCATATTTTTGCTTCCTTTAATAGTTCAAACAAATTTACATTATTGCAATCAGTTGATAAAACATTGTCCTTTACAATTATAAAAGCTTTTTTTTTACATCTACTACTCTGCTAGCATGTCAGCAGACTGGGGTAGATCCTGCTGAAATCTATGTATTGAATGAATACACAATCCTTTTAACTCGAGAAAAATATCGTTTTTGAATTGAGAATCGAATTTTTAAAAAATCGATATATTATTGAATAGTGACCCCAAGAATCGATATTGAATTGAATCGTGGGACACCCAAAGATTCGCTGCCCTAATATATATATATATATGTGTATATATATATATATATACATACACACACACATATATATATATATATATATATATATATATATATATATATATGTGTGTGTGTATGTATGTATATATATATGTATGTATGTGTATATATATATTTATATATATGTTTATGTATACATATATGTATATGTACATACTTGGACCTAATGTTTTGTTTTTTTTTACTCAAAGGGAAGAATTTTCAGCAACAGAGAGAAGCCATGAAACAGACGATAGAAGAAGACAAGGAACCTGAGAAGTCTGGTATGTTTGCCTTCACTAGAACTGTCAGGACTGTGAAAGGACAGCTATGGACATGAATATAGATTTTACATGAAGTATCAGCAATACATTTGCACACACCTGTAACTTTAAAGATTGTTGCCCATCATTCAGTCCCACATCAACACGTCAGACATCATTCTACCTCAAGTCAAATGATGGACATATATACCACGGACTGGCCACTTCCTGTGTGGGGCGTGGTCTTTCTGGCGTCACTTCCTCTCCGAACTCACTTTGTAAAGGATCAAAGAGTCCATACAAAGCTAAGTGGCGGAGATTCAAGAATTACACAGCTGACTCACCTGTGTAAAAATAGTGTAGTGTGGCTGACACGGGGCTTAGGCTAGATCATTATTCCTTCAAGGGGTTCAACCACTTAGTGTAGACAAACTGTAGTGATCCACAAGGGAAACTTCTATTAGATCATAAAGATCTGCTAATGGCGGTAGTAATATTTCAGTACATCACTACTCACAGTGAGGGTTTCCTAAATATTTATACTAAATACATTTCTTATTTGAAGTGACATGTCTTGGAATGAAACATAAGATTATGTCAATTCAAAATAGTTGTCAAGAAATATAGTGCATATACATATACACATACATATATATATACATGATGAAAACTACTCCAATATGTCACCAGCTCCATCTGAAGACATTGGAAGTGTTGGTGACAGCTCCTGTCACCATGGAGACAGAGTTGTAAAGTGTCTCTCTTGCTTGCAGTGACAGCTCCTGTCACCATGGAGACAGAGTTGTAAAGTGTGTCTCTTGCTTGCAGTGACAGCCCCTGTCACCATGGAGACAGAGTTGTAAAGTGTGTCTCTTGCTTGCAGGAAAGTTGTGGTGTGCCAAGAAGAACAAGAGGAAGAGGAAGAAGCTGCTTCACAACAACAAACATGAGGGTACTTTGTCTGCATGCGCTGCAGGAGTCACTTCAATCTTTTCAACATTGTTTATTCCTCTAGACATCAATGAAGAAATCCTGACCTACGAGGAGATGGCTCTGTACCACCAGCCCGCCAACAGGAAGCGGCCCATCGCACTGATTGGCCCGAGCAGCTGTGGGCAGGCGGAGCTTAGGCAGAGACTGCTGAACAACCAGCCGGAGCGCTTTGCTGGAGCTGTACCCCGTAAGGCTGCCACACGCTCTCAGAGGGCCCTGCATGTCCACTTACCTGCTGACTGTGTGTCCAGACACAACCCGCAGCCGACGGGAGGGCGAGCTCGGCGCTCGAGATTATCATTTTGTTTCTCGCCAGATGTTTGACGCAGAACTGGCAGCCGGTAAGAACTTGTGCTACGTATGTTTTATTTGAAGAAACACTTGGTGGATTTCCATCCAACATACACCGAGTTTCACCAACCATACACAGCACCACTATTTAAGCCACACCCACTACATTTGACTAAATAACATGTTTCCATATGTTAGCCGCACCCAACTATAAGCTGCATTGTGAAATGACTTATTTACACAAACATAGGAAATTTTTATTTACATAACTTAATTCTTTCTAAACGCTGTTTGTAACAAGGCAGTAAAACGGGTGATTAAACAAAACAGAAGACATGGACCCACTAGCTGCGCAAGCTAGCTCTCCAATCAGCTAAACAGATTCAATAACTCCACGCTAACTTTTTGGTGAATACAATGCCACAAGCTCGGCACACCTATCTTTGGGCACTTTCTCTCATTCCTATTTTCCAGCACCTATCAAGGTCCATCAGGTTGGATGAGAAGTGTTGGTTTTCATCCAGGATGTCAATGTACATTGATGCGTTCACCTTTCCTTCTATCCCGACTAGTCTCCTAGTTCCTGCCGCCGCAAAGCATCCCCACAGCATGATGCTGCCACCACTGCAGGGATGGTTTTGTCCTGGTGATGAGCGCTGCCTGCTTTTCTCCAAACATGACGCCAAAGACTTCAATCTTTGTCTCATCAGACCAGAGACTTTACTTTCTCATGGTCTGAGAGTCTTTCAGCTGCATGTTGGCAAACTTTTGACTCAGAGACACCCTGGATAATAACCAACATGTTCCATCCAACCTGATGGAGGGAAAGATGAGTGCAGCAATGTACAGAGACATCCTGGATGAAAACTAACACTTCATCCAACCTGATGGAAGGAAAGATGAATGCAGCAATGTACAGAGACATCCTGGATGACAATCAATGCTTCATCCAACCTGATGGAAGGAAAGATGAATGCAGCAATGTACAGAGACATCCTGGATGACAATCAACACTTCATCCAACCTGATGGAAGGAAAGATGAATGCAGCAATGTACAGAGACATCCTGGATGACAATCAATGCTTCATCCAACCTGATGGAAGGAAAGATGAATGCAGCAATGTACAGAGACATCCTAGATGACAATCAATGCTTCATCCAACCTGATGGAAGGAAAGATGAATGCAGCAGTGTACAGAGACCTCCTGGATGACAATCAATGCTTCATCCAACCTGATGGAAGGAAAGATGAATGCAGCAATGTACAGAGACATCCTGGATGACAATCAACACTTCATCCAACCTGATGGAAGGAAAGATGAATGCAGCAATGTACAGAGACATCCTGGATGACAATCAATGCTTCATCCAACCTGATGAAAGGAAAGATGAATGCAGCAGTGTACAGAGACATCCTGGATGACAATCAATGCTTCATCCAACCTGATGGAAGGAAAGATGAATGCAGCAGTGTACAGAGACATCCTGGATGACAATCAATGCTTCATCCAACCTGATGCAAGAAAAGATGAATGCAGCAGTGTACAGAGACATCCTGGATGACAATCAATGCTTCATCCAACCTGATGGAAGGAAAGATGAATGCAGCAATGTACAGAGACATCCTGGATGACAATCAATGCTTCATCCAACCTGATGAAAGGAAAGATGAATGCAGCAGTGTACAGAGACATCCTGGATGACAATCAATGCTTCATCCAACCTGATGAAAGGAAAGATGAATGCAGCAGTGTACAGAGACATCCTGGATGACAATCAATGCTTCATCCAACCTGATGGAAGGAAAGATGAATGCAGCAATGTACAGAGACATCCTGGATGACAATCAACGCTTCATCCAACCTGATGGAAGGAAAGATGAATGCAGCAGTGTACAGAGACAACCTGGATGACAATCAACGCTTCATCCAACCTGATGGAAGGAAAGATGAATGCAGCAGTGTACAGAGACATCCTGGATGACAATCAACGCTTCATCCAACCTGATGGAAAGAAAGATGAATGCAGCAGTGTACAGAGACATCCTGGATGACAATCAACGCTTCATCCAACCTGATGGAAGGAAAGATGAATGCAGCAGTGTACAGAGACATCCTGGATGACAATCAATGCTTCATCCAACCTGATGGAAGGAAAGATGAATGCAGCAGTGTACAGAGACATCCTGGATGACAATCAATGCTTCATTCAACCTGATGGAAGGAAAGATGAATGCAGCAGTGTACAGAGACATCCTGGATGACAATCAATGCTTCATCCAACCTGATGGAAGGAAAGATGAATGCAGCAATGTACAGAGACATCCTGGATGACAATCAATGCTTCATCCAACCTGATGGAAGGAAAGATGAATGCAGCAGTGTACAGAGACATCCTGGATGACAATCAATGCTTCATCCAACCTGATGGAAGGAAAGATGAATGCAGCAGTGTACAGAGACATCCTGGATGACAATCAATGCTTCATTCAACCTGATGGAAGGAAAGATGAATGCAGCAGTGTACAGAGACATCCTGGATGACAATCAATGCTTCATCCAACCTGATGGAAGGAAAGATGAATGCAGCAATGTACAGAGACATCCTGGATGACAATCAACGCTTCATCCAACCTGATGGAAGGAAAGATGAATGCAGCAGTGTACAGAGACATCCTGGATGACAATCAACGCTTCATCCAACCTGATGGAAGGAAAGATGAATGCAGCAGTGTACAGAGACATCCTGGATGACAATCAATGCTTCATCCAACCTGATGGAAGGAAAGATGAATGCAGCAGTGTACAGAGACATCCTGGATGACAATCAATGCTTCATCCAACCTGATGGAAGGAAAGATGAATGCAGCAGTGTACAGAGACATCCTGGATGACAATCAATGCTTCATCCAACCTGATGGAAGGAAAGATGAATGCAGCAATGTACAGAGACATCCTGGATGACAATCAATGCTTCATCCAACCTGATGGAAGGAAAGATGAATGCAGCAATGTACAGAGACATCCTGGATGACAATCAATGCTTCATCCAACCTGATGGAAGGAAAGATGAATGCAGCAATGTACAGAGACATCCTGGATGACAATCAATGCTTCATCCAACCTGATGGAAGGAAAGATGAATGCAGCAGTGTACAGAGACATCCTGGATGACAATCAATGCTTCATCCAACCTGATGGAAGGAAAGATGAATGCAGCAATGTACAGAGACATCCTGGATGACAATCAATGCTTCATCCAACCTGATGGAAGGAAAGATGAATGCAGCAATGTACAGAGACATCCTGGATGACAATCAATGCTTCATCCAACCTGATGGAGCTTGAGAGGTGCTGCAAAGAAGACTGGCTGAAAGTACCCCAGCTAGGTGTGGCAGGTTTATAGCATCATATTCCAAAAGACTTGAGGTGTAATTGCTGCCAAAAGTAAAAAATAAAAGGTAAATGGTTGTACTTGTATAGCTTTTTTCTAACCCTTTTTAAGAAGCCCAAAGCGCTTTGACACTATTTCCACATTCACACACACTGATGGCCATGCAAGGTGCTAACCAGGACCCATCAGCAGCAAGGGTGAAGTGTCCTGCCTAAGGACACAACGCACGTGACTAGGATGCTAGAAGGTGGGGATTGAACCAGGAACCCTCAGATTGCTGGCACAGCCACTCTAGCAACTTGGCCACGCCTCCCCCTAAAGGTGCATCAACT